>NW_021821641.1:0-94457 GCF_901000725.2 Takifugu rubripes
AAACCCAGTCCAGTTGACAGAGAAAACTACAATGATACAATGACCTGGATGACTGAGAATCTACACAGACAAAAACACATTCTATTCTAAATTGTGGACCTGTGAATGTCCCATGTGACCATAACGACTCATCGACTGCAACCAGACAATTGTTTGATGGATAAATACCTCAGTGCACATGGACTATCGCTTCAGCAGCTGTTCTCAGCAGCATGCACAGCATGATTCAGACACAGGATACCACCAAAAAGAAGCCAAACACCATCACACTCTACAACACAACAAAGTGCGGCGTCGATGTCATGGACCAGATGGTGCGAGAGTACACTGTCCGCGCAGGAACACGGCGCTGGCCAGTAGCAGTGTTCTATAACATGATAGATATGGCAGCACTGAATGCACACGTGCTCTATCAGTTATGCACCGGGAGGCAGGAGAGACGGGTGGAGTTCCTGCTGGAGCTTGCAAGAGAGTTGGCCTCAAACCCACTTGGGTCAGAAAAAGGCCCAAAGGAACAATTGATTTTGGCAACACCTCCACATCACAACTAGGAAAAAAGAGCCAAGTGTCAGGCTAAAATTAAATGTAGGGACAATAATGCAACTGTGCGCTGTGTTGACTGCTACCGATTTACATGTGGGAAATGCCCAAGAGCAATGGCAGTGCCAGGATTGTGAGTGACTGCTCAAATGTATTTCACTCATAATGCATGGCTTTTCATTCTTTGTAAATATGCTTGGGTTTCTTTTTCTTTTTTACTATTTTTAGCACAAAAATACCAATTACTTCTGCAACAACCCTCCACACCAAAACTGGGAAAAAGTTGCTTTTTCATTCTTTGTAATAATGTTTTGTTTTTTTAACAATAAATGTCAGTGTGTTGATCCTTCCTTCTGTGATCCTTTGCACTGCATACAGCTCATAGTCCAGTTAAGTCTCTATGGCTATGTCACACTGAGGTATTATCCATCTCACAACTAAAGCTTGCTCTCAAAAGAACCTCCTGAGCTGTAAGGTATGTCCCCTCCCCCACACAGGTTCAAGTGGCTCCGGCCGTGTGCCACTAACAGCCACATTTCCATAACAAAATTGAGTGTCCACAGGGGGGACTTGGGGCCAATTGGCCGTATTGTGGGTTTTCTAGGTAAAAAGGCCATAATGGCCGCTCTCTGGGACTTCTAGTGTTAAGCTGCTCACTTCTTTTGCCGAAGGTTGTTGGTTCGAATCCAGGCGGACTTTGGTTGAAGAATCATGATGCTTCACACACATGTTTTTGTTTTTTATACATCAATTATATAACTTTTTCCCTTTTATTTTGTGATTCATTGCTGGAATAGTTACAGGGGTGCTGATTATAAGCTGTCATACGATCCTCTTTCCCACCATACAGTAATTTCTAAATAGGATACTTGGTCCTAAAAAATTGTGATGCAATGTATGACAGTCACCACGGTAAAACCAAAAACATGTGTAGTATCTGACCCGTTCTATGCAGGCTTTACATCTGTAAGGCCGTAATGTGTTTAACAGCCACCTAAGCACCATATTAGACATGCTCTGCATGTGTGTCCTGTGTCTTCTTCCTTTATGTAAGAGGAGCTGCTAAAAGATGACACTGGAGGCCTCTGGGCCCCTCGTTGTCCTGCATAGGAGGATGTGTAGCATGAACATCTTCATGTACTCCCTTTTTTGGTAATAACAGAACGCTATACTATTGGGTTGGCCATATTGTACAGCGTGAGCTCATCAGTAAGAATGTGTTTACTTGACTGTATAAGAAGGAGGTGACGATGAAGACACCTTGGAGTTTCTTCACCATCGGGACCGCGGAACCTCCCTCAGACAAACTGCAGTGTTCGATTGATGCCTGACTGTTCTCTCCAATAAACCATCTTTGATAACCAAGTCGGTGTCATGCGAAGTTTCCTTCCTCATCAACACATCTCGGCAGCCACCAGGAGAAGATTCACACACATGTGTGTGAAGAACATTGATTCCTCAAACCAAAGTCCCGCCTGGATTTGAACCAACAACCTTCCGCAAGAAAGTCAGCTGCTTAAACCACTGACCTATGCAGTCACACTAGATCATTGCAAAGAGGTGTGTGAAGAATATTTAATCATGGCTTTTTTGAACCATATATGACCTCTTTGCCTTGGGTCAGTGTGACCTCATAGGTCAGTGGTTTAAGCTGCTCTCTTCCTTTGCTGAAGGTTGTTGGTTCGAATCCAGGCGGGACTTTGGTTTGAAGAATCAATATTCTTCACACACATGTTTTTGTATACATCAATTATAGAACTTTTTCCCTTTTTATTTTGTGATTTATTGCTGGAACAGTTACAGGGGTGCTGATTTATAAGCTGTCATACGATCCTCTTTCGCACCATACAGTAATTTCTAAATAGGATACTTGGTCTTAAAATTGTGACGCAATGCATGACAGTCACCACGGTAAACCAAAAACATGTGTGTGAAGAATATTGATTCTTCATACCAAAGTCCAGCCTGGATTCGAAACAACAACCTTCCACAAGAAAGTCAGCTGCTTAAACCACTGACCTATGCAATCACACTAGATCATTGCAAAGAGGTCATATATGCTTCAAAAAAGCCATAATTTCAATATAATCTCTCGATGTGATTTCTGTGTCAACACAAATTCCATATTTTCACAGCATGTGAAGAAAAACATCTGTGTGAAGAATATTTAATCATGGCTTTTTTTAAACCATATATGACCTCTTTGGAGTGACTCAGTGTGACCTCATAGGTAAGTGGTTTGAGCTGCTCACTTCCTTTGCTGAGGTTTGTTGGTTCGAATCCAGGTGGGACTTTGGTTTGAAGAATCAATATTCTTCACACAGATGTTTTTGTTTTTTTATACATCAATTATATAACTTTTTCCCTTTTATTTTGTGATTCATTGCTGGAATAGTTACATGGGTGCTGATTTATAAGCTGTCATACAATCCTCTTTCGCACCATACAGTAATTTCTAAATAGGATACTTGGTCTTAAAAATTGTGACGCAATGCATTACAGTCACCACGGTAAAACCAAAAACATGTGTGTGAAGATACTTGATTCTTCAAACCAAAGTTCCGCCTGGATTCGAACCAACAACCTTCCGCAAGAAAGTCAGCTGCTTAAACCACTGACCTATGCAGTCGCACTAGATCATTGCAAAGAGGTCATATATGGTTCAAAAAAGGCATAATTTCAATATAATCTCTGGATGTGATTTCTGTGTCAACACAAATTCCATATTTTCACAGCATGTGAAGAAAAACATCTGTGTGAAGAAGATTTAATCATGGCTTTTTTTAAACCATATATGACCTCTTTTTCGTGGGTCAGTGGTTTAAGCTGCTCACTTCTTTTGCTGAAGGTTGTTGGTTCGAATCCAGGCGGGACTTTGGTTTGAAGAATCAATATTCTTCACACACATGTTTTTGTTTTTTTATACATCAATTATATAACTTTTTCCTTTTTATTTTGTGATTCATTGCTGGAATAGTTACAGGGGTGCTGATTTATAAGCAGTCATACAATCCTCTTTCGCACCATACAGTAATTTCTAAATAGGATACTTGGTCTTAAAAATTGTGACGCAATGCATGACAGTCACCACGGTAAAACCAAAAATATGTGTGTGAAGATAATTGATTCTCCAAACCAAAGTCCCGCCTGGATTCGAACCAACAACCTTCTGCAAGAAAGTCAGCTGCTTAAACCACTGACCTATGCAGTCACACTAGACCATTGCAAAGAGGTCATATATGCTTCAAAAAAGCCATAATTTCAATATAATCTCTGGATGTGATTTCTGTGTCAACACAAATTCCATATTTTCACAGCATGTGAAGAAAAACATCTGTGGGAAGAATATTTAATCATGGCTTTTTTTAAACCATATATGACCTCTTTGCAGTGGGTCAGTCTGGCCTTATAGGTCAGTGGTTTAAGCTGCTCACTTCTTTTGCTGAAGGTTGTTGGTTCGAATCCAGGCGGGACTTTGGTTTGAAGAATCAATATTCTTCACACACATGTTTTTGTTTTTTTATACATCAATTATATAACTTTTTCCTTTTTATTTTGTGATTCATTGCTGGAATAGTTACAGGGGTGCTGATTTATAAGCTGTCATACAATCCTCTTTCGCACCATACAGTAATTTCTAAATAGGATACTTGGTCTTAAAAATTGTGACGCAATGCATGACAGTCACCACGGTAAAACCAAAAACATGTGTGTGAAGAATATTGATTCTTCAAACCAAAGTCCCGCCTGGATTCGAACCTACAACCTTCCGCAAAAAAGTCAACTGCTTAAACCACTGACCTATGCAGTCGCACTAAATCACTCCAAAGAGGTCATATATGGTTCAAAAAAGCCATAATTTCAATATCATCTGTGGATGTGATTTCTGTGTCAACACAAATTCCATATTTTCATAGCATGTGAAGAAAAAAATCTGTGTGAATATTTAATCATGGCTTTTTTAAAACCATATATGACCTCTTTGCAATGACTCAGTGTGACCTCATAGGTCAGTGGTTTAAGCTGCTCGCTTATTTTGCTGAAGGTTGTTGGTTCGAATCCAGGCGGGACTTTGGTTTGAAGAATCAATATTCTTCACACACATGTTTTTGTTTTTTTATACATCAATTATATAACTTTTTCCTTTTTATTTTGTGATTCATTGCTGGAATAGTTACAGGGGTGCTGATTTATAAGCTGTCATACAATCCTCTTTCCCACCATACAGTAATTTCTAAATAGGATACTTGGTCCTAAAAATTGTGATGCAATGCATGACAGTCACCACGGTAAAACCAAAAACATTTGTGTGAAGAATATTGATTCTTCAAACCAAAGTACCACCTGGATTCGAACCAACAACCTTCCGCAAGAAAGTCAGCTGCTTAAACCACTGACCTATGCAGTCACACTAGATCATTGCAAAGAGGTCATATATGGTTCAAAAAAGGCATAATTTCAATATAATCTCTGGATGTGATTTCTGTGTCAACACAAATTCCATATTTTCACAGCATGTGAAGAAAAACATCTGTGTGAAGAATATTTAATCATGGCTTTTTTTAAACCATATATGACCTCTTTGCAGTGACTCAGTGTGACCTCATAGGTCAGTGGTTTAAGCTGCTCACTTCCTTTGCTGAAGGTTGTTGGTTCGAATCCAGGCGGGACTTTGATTTGAAGAATCAATATTCTTCACACACATGTTTTCTTTTTTTATACATCAATTATATAACTTTTTCCCTTTTTAGTTTGTGATTCATTGCTGGAATAGTTACAGGGGTGCTGATTTATAAGCTGTCGTACAATCCTCTTTCGCACCATACAGTAATTTCTAAATAGGATACTTGGTCTTAAAAATTGTGATGCAATGCATGACAGTCACCACGGTAAAACCAAAAACGTGTGTGTGAAGAATATTGATCCTTCAAACCAAAGTCCCGCCTGGATTCGAACCAACAACCTTCCGCAAGAAAGTCAGCTGCTTAATCCACCGACCTATGCAGTCACACTGGACCATTGCAAAGAGGTCATATATGGTTCAAAAAAGACATAATTTCAATATCATCTGTGGATGTGATTTCTGTGTCAACACAAATTCCATATTTTCACAGCATGTGAAGAAAAACATCTGTGTGAAGAATATTTAATCATGGCTTTTTTTAAACCATATATGACCTCTTTGCAGTGACTCAGTGTGACCTCATAGGTCAGTGGTTTAAGCTGCTCACTTCTTTTGCCGAAGGTTGTTGGTTCGAATCCAGGCGGGACTTTGGTTTGAAGAATCAATATTCTTCACACACATGTTTTTGATTTTTTATACATGAATTATATAACTTTTTCCCTTTTTATTTTGTGATTCATTGCTGGAATAGTTACAGGGGTGCTGATTTATAAGCTGTCATACGATCCTCTTTCCCACCATACAGTAATTTCAAAATAGGATACTTGGTCTTAAAAATTGTGATGCAATGCATGACAGTCACCACGGTAAAACCAAAAACATTTAAGGGAAGAATATTAATTCTTCAAACCAAAGTCCCGCCTGGATTCGAACCAACAACCTCCCGCAAGAAAGTCCGCTGCTTAAACCACTGACCTATGCAGTCACACTAGATCATTGCATAGAGGTCATATATGGTTCAAAAAAGGCATAATTTCAATATAATCTCTGGATGTGATTTCTGTGTCAACACAAATTCCATATTTTCACAGCATGTGAAAAAAAAAATCTGTGTGAAGAATATTTAATCATGGCTTTTTTTAAACCATATATGACCTCTTTGCAGTGGGTCAGTCTGGCCTTATAGGTCAGTGGTTTAAGCTGCTCACTTCTTTTGCTGAAGGTTGTTGGTTCGAATCCAGGCGGGACTTTGGTTTGAAGAATCAATATTCTTCACACACATGTTTTTTTTTTTATACATCAATTATATAACTTTTTCCCTTTTTAGTTTGTGATTCATTGCTGGAATAGTTACAGGGGTGCTGATTTATAAGCTGTCATATGATCCTCTTTCCCACCATACAGTAATTTCTAAATAGGATACTTGGTCTTAAAAATTGTGATGCAATGCATGACAGTCACCACGGTAAAACCAAAAACATGTGTGTGAAGAATATTGATTCTTCAAACCAAAGTCCCGCTTGGATTCGAACCGACAACCTTCCGCAAGAAAGGCAGCTGCTTAAACCACTGACCTATGCAGTCACACTAGAACATTGCAAAGAGGTCATATATGGTTCAAAAAGGCATAATTTCAATATAATCTCTGGATGTGATTTCTGTGTCAACACAAATTCCATATTTTCACAGCATGTGAAAAAAAAATCTGTGTGAAGAAGATTTAATCATGGCTTTTTTTAAACCATATATGACCTCTTTTTCGTGGGTCAGTGGTTTAAGCTGCTCACTTCTATTGCTGAAGGTTGTTGGTTCGAATCCAGGCGGGACTTTGGTTTGAAGAATCAATATTCTTCACACACATGTTTTTGTTTTTTTATACATCAATTATATAACTTTTTCCTTTTTATTTTGTGATTCATTGCTGGAATAGTTACAGGGGTGCTGATTTATAAGCTGTCATACAATCCTCTTTCGCACCATACAGTAATTTCTAAATAGGATACTTGGTCTTAAAAATTGTGACGCAATGCATGACAGTCACCACGGTAAAACCAAAAACATGTGTGTGAAGATAATTGATTCTTTAAACCAAAGTCCCGCCTGGATTCGAACCAACAACCTTCCGCAAGAAAGTGAGCTGCTTAAACCACTGACCTATGCAGTCGCACTAGATCATTGCAAAGAGGTCATATATGGTTCAAAAAAGGCATAATTTCAATATAATCTCTGGATGTGATTTCTGTGTCAACACAAATTCCATATTTTCACAGCATGTAAAGAAAAACATCTGTGTGAAGAATATTTAATCATGGCTTTTTTTAAACCATATATGACCTCTTTGCAGTGACTCAGTGTGACCTCATAGGTCAGTGGTTTAACACTAGAAGTCCGAGCATTTTTCTGTCTACGTAGAAGACCCACACAGAGGCCATTTGGCCTGACCACTTTTCCCGAATACACTAATCACTCATTTTGTTATGGTAATGAGGCTGTTAGTGGCAGTGTGTGGGGTGAGGGGGTCACACCTTACAGAGAATGAGGAATAAAAACACATTCACTCAGAACTGAAGAAGCCTTCTGGATAGAAGGCGAAATGTCTTCAAGAGAAGAAACCCAGTCCAGTTGACAGAGAAAACTACAATGATACAATGACCTGGATGATTGAGAATCTACACAGACAAAAACACATTCTATTCTAAATTGTGGACCTGTGAATGTCCCATGTGACCATAACGACTCATTGACTGCAACCAGACAATTGTTTGATGGATAAATACCTCAGTGCACATGGACTATCGCTTCAGCAGCTCTTCTCAGCAGCATGCACAGCATGATTCAGACACAGGATACCACCAAAAAGAAGCCAAACACCATCACACTCTACAACACAACAAGTGCGGCGTCGATGTCATGGACCAGGTGGTGCGAGAGTACACTGTCCGCGCAGGAACACGGCGCTGGCCAGTAGCAGTGTTCTATAACATGATAGATATGGCAGCACTGAATGCACACGTGCTCTATCAGTTATGCACCGGGAGGCAGGAGAGACGGGTGGATTTCCTGCTGGAGCTTGCAAGAGAGTTGGCTCAAACCCACTTGGGTCAGAAAAAGGCCCAAAAGGAACAATTATTTTGGCAACAACCCTCCACATCACAACTAGGAAAAAGAGCCAAGTGTCAGGCTAAAATTAAATGTAGGGACAATAATGCAACTGTGCGCTGTGTTGACTGCTACCGATTTACATGTGGGAAATGCCCAAAGGAGCAATGGCAGTGCCAGGATTGTGAGTGACTGCTCAAATGTATTTCACTCATAATGCATGGCTTTTCATTCTTTGTAAATATGCTTGGGTTTCTTTTTCTTTTTACTATTTTTAGCACAAAAATAACAATTACTTCTGCAACAAACCCTCCACACCAAAACTGGGAAAAAGTTGCTTTTTCATTCTTTGTAAATATGTTTTGTTTTTTTAACAATAAATGTCAGTGTGTTGATCCCTTCCTTCCTGTTGATCCTTTGCACTGCATACAGCTCATAGTCCAGTTTAAGTCTCTATGGCTATGTTCACTGAGGTATTTATCCATCTCACAACTAAAGCTTGCTCTCAAAAGAACCTCCTGAGCTGTAAGGTATGTCCCCTCCCCCACACAGGTTCAAGTGGCTCCGGCCGTGTGCCACTAACAGCCACATTTCCATAACAAAATGAGTGTCCACAGGGGGGACTTGGGGCCAATTGGCCGTCTTGTGGGTTTTCTAGGTAAAAAGGCCAAATGGCCGCTCTCTGGGACTTCTAGTGTTAAGCTGCTCACTTCTTTTGCCGAAGGTTGTTGGTTCGAATCCAGGCGGGACTTTGGTTTGAAGAATCATGATTCTTCACACACATGTTTTTGTTTTTTTATACATCAATTATATAACTTTTTCCCTTTTTATTTTGTGATTCATTGCTGGAATAGTTACAGGGGTGCTGATTTATAAGCTGTCATACGATCCTCTTTCCCACCATACAGTAATTTCTAAATAGGATACTTGGTCCTAAAAATTGTGATGCAATGTATGACAGTCACCACGGTAAAACCAAAAACATGTGTAGTATCTGACCCGTTCTATGCAGGCTTTACATCTGTAAGGCCGTAATGTGTTTAACAGCCACCTAAGCACCATATTAGGACATGCTCTGCATGTGTGTCCTGTGTCTTCTTCCTTTATGTAAGAGGAGCTGCTAAAAGATGACACTGGAGCCTCTGGGCCCCTCGTTGTCCTGCATAGGAGGATGTGTAGCATGAAACATCTTCATGTACTCCCTTTTTTGGTAATAACAGAACGCTATACTATTGGGTTGGCCATATTGTACAGCGTGAGCTCATCAGTAAAGAATGTGTTTACTTGACTGTATAAGAAGGAGGTGACGATGAAGACACCTTGGAGTTCTTCACCATCGGGACCGCGGAACCTCCCTCAGACAAACTGCAGTGTTCGATTGATGCCTGACTGTTCTCTCCAATAAACATCTTTGATAACCAAGTCGGTGTCTGCGAAGTTTCCTTCCTCATCAACACATCTCGGCAGCCACCAGGAGAAGATTCACAACACATGTGTGTGAAGAACATTGATTCCTCAAACCAAAGTCCCGCCTGGATTTGAACCAACAACCTTCCGCAAGAAAGTCAGCTGCTTAAACCACTGACCTATGCAGTCACACTAGATCATTGCAAAGAGGTGTGTGAAGAATATTTAATCATGGCTTTTTTTAAACCATATATGACCTCTTTGCCTTGGGTCAGTGTGACCTCATAGGTCAGTGGTTTAAGCTGCTCTCTTCCTTTGCTGAAGGTTGTTGGTTCGAATCCAGGCGGGACTTTGGTTTGAAGAATCAATATTCTTCACACACATGTTTTTTGTATACATCAATTATAGAACTTTTTCCCTTTTTATTTTGTGATTATTGCTGGAACAGTTACAGGGGTGCTGATTTATAAGCTGTCATACGATCCTCTTTCGCACCATACAGTAATTTCTAAATAGGATACTTGGTCTTAAAAATTGTGACGCAATGCATGACAGTCACCACGGTAAAACCAAAAACATGTGTGTGAAGAGTATTGATTCTTCATACCAAAGTCCAGCCTGGATTCGAACCAACAACCTTCCACAAGAAAGTCAGCTGCTTAAACCACTGACCTATGCAATCACACTAGATCATTGCAAAGAGGTCATATATGCTTCAAAAAAGCCATAATTTCAATATAATCTCTCGATGTGATTTCTGTGTCAACACAAATTCCATATTTTCACAGCATGTGAAGAAAAACATCTGTGTGAAGAATATTTAATCATGGCTTTTTTTAAACCATATATGACCTCTTTGGAGTGACTCAGTGTGACCTCATAGGTAAGTGGTTTGAGCTGCTCACTTCCTTTGCTGAGGTTGTTGGTTCGAATCCAGGTGGGACTTTGGTTTGAAGAATCAATATTCTTCACACACATGTTTTTGTTTTTTTATACATCAATTATATAACTTTTTCCCTTTTTATTTTGTGATTCATTGCTGGAATAGTTACATGGGTGCTGATTTATAAGCTGTCATACAATCCTCTTTCGCACCATACAGTAATTTCTAAATAGGATACTTGGTCTTAAAAATTGTGACGCAATGCATTACAGTCACCACGGTAAAACCAAAAACATGTGTGTGAAGATACTTGATTCTTCAAACCAAAGTTCCGCCTGGATTCGAACCAACAACCTTCCGCAAGAAAGTCAGCTGCTTAAACCACTGACCTATGCAGTCACACTAGATCATTGCAAAGAGGTCATATATGGTTCAAAAAAGGCATAATTTCAATATAATCTCTGGATGTGATTTCTGTGTCAACACAAATTCCATATTTTCACAGCATGTGAAGAAAAACATCTGTGGGAAGAATATTTAATCATGGCTTTTTTTAAACCATATATGACCTCTTTGCATTGACTCAGTGTGACCTCATAGGTCAGTGGTTTAAGCTGCTCACTTCCTTTGCTGAAGGTTGTTGGTTCGAATCCAGGCGGGACTTTGGTTTGAATAATCAATATTCTTCACACACATGTTTTTGTTTTTTTATACATCAATTATATAACTTTTTCCCTTTTTAGTTTGTGATTCATTGCTGGAATAGTTACAGGGGTGCTGATTTATAAGCTGTCGTACAATCCTCTTTCGCACCATACAGTAATTTCTAAATAGGATACTTGGTCTTAAAAATTGTGATGCAATGCATGACAGTCACCACGGTAAAACTAAAAACATTTAAGGGAAGAATATTAATTCTTCAAACCAAAGTCCCGCCTGGATTCGAACCAACGACCTCCCGCAAGAAAGTCAGCTGCTTAAACCACTGACCTATGCAGTCGCACTAGATCATTGCAAAGAGGTCATATATGGTTCAAAAAAGGCATAATTTCAATATAATCTCTGGATGTGATTTCTGTGTCAACACAAATTCCATATTTTCACAGCATGTGAAAAAAAAATCTGTGTGAAGAATATTTAATCATGGCTTTTTTTAAACCATATATGACCTCTTTGCAGTGACTCAGTGTGACCTCATAGGTCAGTGGTTCAAGCTGCTCACTTCTTTTGCTGAAGGTTGTTGGTTCGAATCCAGGCGGGACTTTGGTTTGAAGAATCAGTATTCTTCACACACATGTTTTTGTTTTTTTATACATCAATTATATAACTTTTTCCCTTTTTAGTTTGTGATTCATTGCTGGAATAGTTACAGGGGTGCTGATTTATAAGCTGTCGTACAATCCTCTTTCGCACCATACAGTAATTTCTAAATAGGATACTTGGTCTTAAAAATTGTGATGCAATGCATGACAGTCACCACGGTAAAACCAAAAACATTTAAGGGAAGAATATTAATTCTTCAAACCAAAGTCCCGCCTGGATTTGAACCAACAACCTTCGGCAAAGTAAGTCAGCCTCTTAAACCACTGACCTATGCAGTCGCACTGACCCACTGCAAAGAGGTCATATATGGTTCAAAAAAGCCATAATTTGAATATCATCTGTGAATGTGATTTCTGTGTAAAACACAAATTCCATATTTTCACAGCATGTGAAGAAAAACATCTGTGTGAAGAATATTTAATCATGGCTTTTTTAAAACCATATATGACCTCTTTGCACTGGTTCAGTCTGACCTCATAGGTCAGTGGTTTTAGCCACTGATTTTTTTTCGCCGAAGGTTGTTGGTTCGAATCCAGGCGGGGCTTTGGTTTGAAAGATTAATATTCTTCACACATATGTTTTGGTTTTTTTTTATACATCAATTCTATAACTTTTTCCCTTTTTAGTTTGTGATTCATTGCTGGAATAGTTACAGGGGTGCTAATTTAATTTACAGCTGTCATAAGATCCTCTTTCCCACCATACAGTAATTTCTAAATAAGATACTTGGTCCTAAAAATTGTGACGCAATGCATGACAGTCACCACGGTAAAAACAAAAACATGTGTGTGAAGAATATTTATTCTTCAAACCAAAGTCCCGCCTGGATTCGAACCAACATCCTTCCGCAAGAAAGTCAGCTGCTTAAACCACTGACCTATGCAGTCGCTCTAGATCATTGCAAAGAGGTCATATATGGTTAAAAAAAGCCATAATTTCAATATCATCTGTGGATGTGATTTCTGTATAAAACACAAATGCCATTTTATCACAGCATGTGAAGAAAAACATCTGTGGGAATAATATTTAATCATGGCTTTTTTTAAACCATATATGACCTCTTTGCAGTGACTCAGTGTGACCTCATAGGTCAGTGGTTTAAGCTGCTAGCTTCTTTTGCTGAAGGTTGTTGGTTCGAATCCAGGCGGGACTTTGGTTTGAAGAATCAATATTCTTCACACACGTTTTTGTTTTTTTATACATCAATTATATAACTTTTTCCCTTTTTATTTTGTGATTCATTGCTGGAATAGTTACAGGGGTGCTGATTTATAAGCTGTCATACAATCCTCTTTCCCACCATACAGTAATTTCTAAATAGGATACTTGGTCCTAAAAATTGTGATGCAATGCATGAGTCACCACGGTAAAACCAAAAACATGTATGTGAAGAATATTGATTCTTCAAACCATAAGTACCGCCTGGATTCGAACCAACAACCTTCCGCAAGAAAGGCAGCTGCTTAAACCACTGACCTATGCAGTCACAGCTAGATCATTGCAAAGAGGTCATATATGGTTCAAAAAAGGCATAATTTCAATATAATCTCTGGATGTGATTTCTGTGTCAACACAAATTCCATATTTTCACAGCATGTGAAGAAAAACATCTGTGGGAAGAATATTTAATCATGGCTTTTTTTAAACCATATATGACCTCTTTGCAGTGACTCAGTGTGACCTCATAGGTCAGTGGTTTAAGCTGCTCACTTCTTTTGCTGAAGGTTGTTGGTTCGAATCCAGGCGGGACTTTGGTTTGAAGAATCAGTATTCTTCACACACATGTTTTTGTTTTTTTATACATCACTTATATAACTTTTTCCCTTTTTAGTTTGTGATTCATTGCTGGAATAGTTACAGGGGTGCTGATTTATAAGCTGTCGTACAATCCTCTTTCGCACCATACAGTAATTTCTAAATAGGATACTTGGTCTTAAAAATTGTGATGCAATGCATGACAGTCACCACGGTAAAACCAAAAACATTTAAGGGAAGAATATTAATTCTTCAAACCAAAGTCCCGCCTGGATTTGAACCAACAACCTTCGGCAAAGTAAGTCAGCCTGCTTAAACCACTGACCTATGAGGTCACACTGACCCACTGCAAAGAGGTCATATATGGTTCAAAAAAGGCATAATTTCAATATCATCTCTGGATGTGATTTCTGTGTCAACACAAATTCCATATTTTCACAGCATGTGAAGAAAAACATCTGTGTGAAGAATATTTAATCATGGCTTTTTTAAACCATATATGACCTCTTTGCAGTGGATCAGTGTGACCTCATAGGTCAGTGGTTTAAGCAGCTGACTTTCTGTTGCCGAAGGTTGTTGGTTCGAATCCAGGCGGGGACTTTGGTTTGAAGAATCAATATTCTTCACACATATGTTTTTGTTTTTTTATACATCAATTCTATAACTTTTTCCCTTTTTAGTTTGTGATTCATTGCTGGAATAGTTACAGGGGTGCTGATTTATAAGCTGTCATAAGATCCTCTTTCCCACCATACAGTAATTTCTAAATAGGATACTTGGTCCTAAAAATTGTGATGCAATGCATGACAGTCACCACGGTAAAACCAAAAACATGTGTGTGAAGAATATTTATTCTTCAAACCAAAGTCCCGCCTGGATTCGAACCAACATCCTTCCGCAAGAAAGTCAGCTGCTTAAACCACTGACCTATGCAGTCGCGCTAGATCATTGCAAAGAGGTCATATATGGTTAAAAAAAGCCATAATTTGAATATCATCTGTGGATGTGATTTCTGTATAAAACACAAATGCCATTTTATCACAGCATGTGAAGAAAAACATCTTTGGGAAGAATATTTAATCATGGCTTTTTTTAAACCATATATGACCTCTTTGCAGCGACTCAGTGTGACCTCATAGGTCAGTGGTTTAAGCTGCTCCCTCCTTTTGCCGAAGGTTGTTGGTTCGAATCCAGGCGGGACTTTGGTTTGAAGAATCAATATTCTTCACACACATGTTTTTGTTTTTTTATACATCAATTATATAACTTTTTCCCTTTTTATTTTGTGATTCATTGCTGGAATAGTTACAGGGGTGCTGATTTATAAGCTGTCATACGATCCTCTTTCCCACCATACAGTAATTTCTAAATAGGATACTTGGTCCTAAAAATTGTGATGCAATGTATGACAGTCACCACGGTAAAACCAAAAACATGTGTGTGAAGAACATTGATTCCTCAAACCAAAGTCCCACCTGGATTTGAACCAACAACCTTCCGCAAGAAAGTCAGCTGCTTAAACCACTGACCTATGCAGTCACACTAGATCATTGCAAAGAGGTCATATATGGTTTCAAAAAAGCCATAATTTCAATATAATCTCTGGATGTGATTTCTGTGTCAACACAAATTCCATATTTTCACAGCATGTGAAAAAAAAAATCTGTGTGAAGAATATTTAATCATGGCTTTTTTTAAACCATATATGACCTCTTTGCCTTGGGTCAGTGTGACCTCATAGGTCAGTGGTTTAAGCTGCTCACTTCCTTTGCTGAAGGTTGTTGGTTCGAATCCAGGCGGGGACTTTGGTTTGAAGAATCAATATTCTTCACACACATGTTTTTGTTTTTTTTATACATCAATTATATAACTTTTTCCCTTTTTAGTTTGTGATTCATTGCTGGAATAGTTACAGGGGTGCTGATTTATAAGCTGTCATACGATCCTCTTTCCCACCATACAGTAATTTCTAAATAGGATACTTGGTCCTAAAAATTGTGATGCAATGCATGACAGTCACCACGGTAAAACCAAAAACATGTATGTGAAGAATATTGATTCTTCAAACCATAGTACCGCCTGGATTCGAACCAACAACCTTCCGCAAGAAAGGCAGCTGCTTAAACCACTGACCTATGCAGTCACACTAGATCATTGCAAAGAGGTCATATATGGTTCAAAAAAGGCATAATTTCAATATCATCTGTGGATGTGATTTCTGTGTCAACACAAATTCCATATTTTCACAGCATGTGAAGAAAAACATCTGTGGGAAGAATATTTAATCATGGCTTTTTTTAAACCATATATGACCTCTTTGCAGTGATTCAGTGTGACCTCATAGGTCAGTGGTTTAAGCTGCTCACTTCCTTTGCTGAAGGTTGTTGGTTCGAATCCAGGCGGGACTTTGGTTTGAAGAATCAATATTCTTCACACGCATGTTTTTGTTTTTTTATACATCAATTATATAACTTTTTCCCTTTTTATTTTGTGATTCATTGCTGGAATAGTTACAGGGGTGCTGATTTATAAGCTGTCGTACGATCCTCTTTCCCACCATACAGTAATTTCTAAATAGGATACTTGGTCCTAAAAATTGTGATGCAATGCATGACAGTCACCACGGTAAAACCAAAAACATGTATGTGAAGAATATTGATTCTTCAAACCATAGTACCGCCTGGATTCGAACCAGCAACCTTCCGCAAGAAAGGCAGCTGCTTAAACCACTGACCTATGCAGTCACACTAGATCATTGCAAAGAGGTCATATATGGTTCAAAAAAGGCATAATTTCAATATAATCTCTGGATGTGATTTCTGTGTCAACACAAATTCCATATTTTCACAGCATGTGAAGAAAAACATCTGTGGGAAGAATATTTAATCATGGCTTTTTTTAAACCATATATGACCTCTTTGCAGTGACTCAGTGTGACCTCATAGGTCAGTGGTTTAAGCTGCTCACTTCCTTTGCTGAAGGTTGTTGGTTCGAATCCAGGCGGGACTTTGGTTTGAATAATCAATATTCTTCACACACATGTTTTTGTTTTTTTATACATCAATTATATAACTTTTTCCCTTTTTAGTTTGTGATTCATTGCTGGAATAGTTACAGGGGTGCTGATTTATAAGCTGTCGTACAATCCTCTTTCGCACCATACAGTAATTTCTAAATAGGATACTTGGTCTTAAAAATTGTGATGCAATGCATGACAGTCACCACGGTAAAACTAAAAACATTTAAGGGAAGAATATTAATTCTTCAAACCAAAGTCCCGCCTGGATTCGAACCAACAGCCTCCCGCAAGAAAGTCAGCTGCTTAAACCACTGACCTATGCAGTCACACTAGATCATTGCAAAGAGGTCATATATGGTTCAAAAAAGGCATAATTTCAATATAATCTCTGGATGTGATTTCTGTGTCAACACAAATTCCATATTTTCACAGCATGTGAAAAAAAAAATCTGTGTGAAGAATATTTAATCATGGCTTTTTTTAAACCATATATGACCTCTTTGCAGTGACTCAGTGTGACCTCATAGGTCAGTGGTTTAAGCTGCTCACTTCTTTTGCCGAAGGTTGTTGGTTCGAATCCAGGCGGGACTTTGGTTTGAAGAATCAATATTCTTCACACACATGTTTTTGTTTTTTTATACATCAATTATATAACTTTTTCCCTTTTTATTTTGTGATTCATTGCTGGAATAGTTACAGGGGTGCTGATTTATAAGCTGTCATACGATCCTCTTTCCCACCATACAGTTTTTTCTAAATAGGATACTTGGTCCTAAAAATTGTGATGCAATGTATGACAGTCACCACGGTAAAACCAAAAACATGTGTGTGAAGAATATTGATTCCTCAAACCAAAGACTCGCCTGGATTTGAACCAACAACCTTCCGCAAGAAAGTCAGCTGCTTAAACCACTGACCTATGCAGTCACACTAGATCATTGCAAAGAGGTCATATATAGTTCAAAAAAGGCATAATTTCAATATAATCTCTGGATGTGATTTCTGTGTCAACACAAATTCCATATTTTCACAGCATGTGAAAAAAAAAATCTGTGTGAAGAATATTTAATCATGGCTTTTTTTAAACCATATATGACCTCTTTGCCTTGGGTCAGTGTGACCTCATAGGTCAGTGGTTTAAGCTGCTCACTTCCTTTGCTGAAGGTTGTTGGTTCGAATCCAGGCGGGACTTTGGTTTGAAGAATCAATATTCTTCACACACATGTTTTTGTTTATACATCAATTATATAACTTTTTCCCTTTTTATTTTGTGATTCATTGCTGGAATAGTTACAGGGGTGCTGATTTATAAGCTGTCATACGATCCTCTTTCCCACCATACAGTAATTTCTAAATAGGATACTTGGTCCTAAAAATTGTGATGCAATGCATGACAGTCACCACGGTAAAACCAAAAACATGTATGTGAAGAATATTGATTCTTCAAACCATAGTACCGCCTGGATTCGAACCAACAACCTTCCGCAAGAAAGGCAGCTGCTTAAACCACTGACCTATGCAGTCACACTAGATCATTGCAAAGAGGTCATATATGGTTCAAAAAAGGCATAATTTCAATATAATCTCTGGATGTGATTTCTGTGTCAACACAAATTCCATATTTTCACAGCATGTGAAGAAAAACATCTGTGGGAAGAATATTTAATCATGGCTTTTTTTAAACCATATATGACCTCTTTGCAGTGACTCAGTGTGACCTCATAGGTCAGTGGTTTAAGCTGCTCACTTCTTTTGCTGAAGGTTGTTGGTTCGAATCCAGGCGGGACTTTGGTTTGAAGAATCAATATTCTTCACACACATGTTTTTGTTTTTTTATACATCAATTATATAACTTTTTCCCTTTTTATTTTGTGATTCATTGCTGGAATAGTTACAGGGGTGCTGATTTATAAGCTGTCGTACAATCCTCTTTCGCACCATACAGTAATTTCTAAATAGGATACTTGGTCTTAAAAATTGTGATGCAATGCATGACAGTCACCACGGTAAAACCAAAAACATTTAAGTGAAGAATATTAATTCTTCAAACCAAAGTCCCGCCTGGATTCGAACCAACAACCTTCCGCAAGAAAGTCAGCTGCTTAAACCACTGACCTATGCAGTCACACTAGACCATTGCAAAGAGGTCATATATGGTTCAAAAAAGGCATAATTTCAATATCATCTGTGGATGTGATTTCTGTGTCAACACAAATTCCATATTTTCACAGCATGTGAAGAAAAACATCTGTGTGAAGAATATTTAATCATGGCTTTTTTAAACCATATATGACCTCTTTGCACTGGTTCAGTGTGACCTCATAGGTCAGTGGTTTAAGCAGCTGACTTCTTTTGCCGAAGGTTGTTGGTTCGAATCCAGGCGGGACTTTGGTTTGAAGAATCAATATTCTTCACACACATGTTTTTGTTTTTTTATACATCAATTATATAACTTTTTCCCTTTTTAGTTTGTGATTCATTGCTGGAATAGTTACAGGGGTGCTGATTTATAAGCTGTCATACAATCCTCTTTCGCACCATACAGTAATTTCTAAATAGGATACTTGGTCTTAAAAATTGTGATGCAATGCATGACAGTCACCACGGTAAAACCAAAAACATGTAGTGTGAAGAATATTGATTCTTCAAACCAAAGTCCCGCCTGGATTCGAACCAACAACCTTCCGCAAGAAAGTCAGCTGCTTAAACCACTGACCTATGCAGTCACACTAGATCATTGCAAAGAGGTCATATATGGTTCAAAAAAGGCATAATTTCAATATAATCTCTGGATGTGATTTCTGTGTCAACACAAATTCCATATTTTCACAGCATGTGAAAAAAAAATCTGTGTGAAGAATATTTAATCATGGCTTTTTTTAAACCATATATGACCTCTTTGCAGTGACTCAGTGTGACCTCATAGGTCAGTGGTTTAAGCTGCTCACTTCTTTGGCTGAAGGTTGTTGGTTCGAATCCAGGCGGGACTTTGGTTTGAAGAATCAATATTCTTCACACACATGTTTTTGTTTTTTTATACATCAATTATATAACTTTTTCCCTTTTTAGTTTGTGATTCATTGCTGGAATAGTTACAGGGGTGCTGATTTATAAGCTGTCATACAATCCTCTTTCGCACCATACAGTAATTTCTAAATAGGATACTTGGTCTTAAAAATTGTGATGCAATGCATGACAGTCACCACGGTAAAACCAAAAACATGTAAGTGAAGAATATTGATTCTTCAAACCAAAGTCCCGCCTGGATTCGAACCAACAACCTTCCGCAAGAAAGTCAGCTGCTTAAACCACTGACCTATGCAGTCACACTAGATCATTGCAAAGAGGTCATATATGGTTCAAAAAAGGCATAATTTCAATATAATCTCTGGATGTGATTTCTGTGTCAACACAAATTCCATATTTTCACAGCATGTGAAAAAAAAAATCTGTGTGAAGAATATTTAATCATGGCTTTTTTTAAACCATATATGACCTCTTTGCAGTGACTCAGTGTGACCTCATAGGTCAGTGGTTTAAGCTGCTCACTTCTTTTGCTGAAGGTTGTTGGTTCGAATCCAGGCGGGACTTTGGTTTGAAGAATCAATATTCTTCACACACATGTTTTTGTTTTTTTATACATCAATTATATAACTTTTTCCCTTTTTATTTTGTGATTCATTGCTGGAATAGTTACAGGGGTGCTGATTTATAAGCTGTCATACGATCCTCTTTCCCACCATACAGTAATTTCTAAATAGGATACTTGGTCCTAAAAATTGTGATGCAATGCATGACAGTCACCACGGTAAAACCAAAAACATGTGTGTGAAGAATATTGATTCTTCAAACCATAGTACCGCCTGGATTCGAACCAACAACCTTCCGCAAGAAAGGCAGCTGCTTAAACCACTGACCTATGCAGTCACACTAGATCATTGCAAAGAGGTCATATATGGTTCAAAAAAGGCATAATTTCAATATAATCTCTGGATGTGATTTCTGTGTCAACACAAATTCCATATTTTCACAGCATGTGAAGAAAAACATCTGTGGGAAGAATATTTAATCATGGCTTTTTTTAAACCATATATGACCTCTTTGCAGTGACTCAGTGTGACCTCATAGGTCAGTGGTTTAAGCTGCTCACTTCCTTTGCTGAAGGTTGTTGGTTCGAATCCAGGCGGGACTTTGGTTTGAAGAATCAATATTCTTCACACACATGTTTTTGTTTTTTTATACATCAATTATATAACTTTTTCCCTTTTTAGTTTGTGATTCATTGCTGGAATAGTTACAGGGGTGCTGATTTATAAGCTGTCAGTACAATCCTCTTTCGCACCATACAGTAATTTCTAAATAGGATACTTGGTCTTAAAAATTGTGATGCAATGCATGACAGTCACCACGGTAAAACCAAAAACATGTGTGTGAAGAATATTGATTATTCAAACCAAAGTCCCGCCTGGATTCGAACCAACAACCTTCCGCAAGAAAGTCAGCTGCTTAAACCACTGACCTATGCAGTCACACTAGATCATTGCAAAGAGGTCATATATGGTTCAAAAAAGGCATAATTTCAATATAATCTCTGGATGTGATTTCTGTGTCAACACAAATTCCATATTTTCACAGCATGTGAAGAAAAACATCTGTGTGAAGAATATTTAATCATGGCTTTTTTTAAACCATATATGACCTCTTTGCAGTGACTCAGTGTGACCTCATAGGTCAGTGGTTTAAGCTGCTCACTTCTTTTGCCGAAGGTTGTTGGTTCGAATCCAGGCGGGACTTTGGTTTGAAGAATCAATATTCTTCACACACATGTTTTTGTTTTTTTATACATCAATTATATAACTTTTTCCCTTTTTAGTTTGTGATTCATTGCTGGAATAGTTACAGGGGTGCTGATTTATTAAGCTGTCATACGATCCTCTTTCCCACCATACAGTAATTTCTAAATAGGATACTTGGTCCTAAAAATTGTGACGCAATGCATGACAGTCACCACGGTAAAACCAAAAACATGTGTGTGAAGAATATTGATTCTTCAAACCAAAGTCCCGCCTGGATTCGAACCAACAACCTTCCGCAAGAAAGTCAGCTGCTTAAACCACTGACCTATGCAGCGACACTAGATCATTGCAAAGAGGTCATATATGGTTCAAAAAAAGCCATAATTTCAATATCATCTGTGGATGTGATTTCTGTGTCAACACAAATTCCATATTTTCACAGCATGTGAAGAAAAACATCTGTGGGAAGAATATTTAATCATGGCTTTTTTTAAACCATATATGACCTCTTTGCAGTGACTCAGTGTGACCTCATAGGTCAGTGGTTTAAGCTGCTAGCTTCTTTTGCTGAAGGTTGTTGGTTCGAATCCAGGCGGGACTTTGGTTTGAAGAATCAATATTCTTCACACACATGTTTTTGTTTTTTTATACATCAATTATATAACTTTTTCCCTTTTTATTTTGTGATTCATTGCTGGAATAGTTACAGGGGTGCTGATTTATAAGCTGTCATACAATCCTCTTTCCCACCATACAGTAATTTCTAAATAGGATACTTGGTCCTAAAAATTGTGATGCAATGCATGACAGTCACCACGGTAAAACCAAAAACATGTATGTGAAGAATATTGATTCTTCAAACCATAGTACCGCCTGGATTCGAACCAACAACCTTCCGCAAGAAAGGCAGCTGCTTAAACCACTGACCTATGCAGTCACACTAGATCATTGCAAAGAGGTCATATATGGTTCAAAAAAGGCATAATTTCAATATAATCTCTGGATGTGATTTCTGTGTCAACACAAATTCCATATTTTCACAGCATGTGAAGAAAAACATCTGTGGGAAGAATATTTAATCATGGCTTTTTTTAAACCATATATGACCTCTTTGCAGTGACTCAGTGTGACCTCATAGGTCAGTGGTTTAAGCTGCTCACTTCTTTTGCTGAAGGTTGTTGGTTCGAATCCAGGCGGGACTTTGGTTTGAAGAATCAATATTCTTCACACACATGTTTTTGTTTTTTTATACATCAATTATATAACTTTTTCCCTTTTTATTTTGTGATTCATTGCTGGAATAGTTACAGGGGTGCTGATTTATAAGCTGTCATACGATCCTCTTTCCCACCATACAGTAATTTCTAAATAGGATACTTGGTCCTAAAAATTGTGATGCAATGCATGACAGTCACCACGGTAAAACCAAAAACATGTGTGTGAAGAATATTGATTCTTCAAACCAAAGTCCCGCCTGGATTCGAACCAACAACCTTCCGCAAGAAAGTCAGCTGCTTAAACCACTGACCTATGCAGTCACACTAGATCATTGCAAAGAGGTCATATATGGTTCAAAAAAGGCATAATTTCAATATAATCTCTGGATGTGATTTCTGTGTCAACACAAATTCCATATTTTCACAGCATGTGAAGAAAAACATCTGTGTGAAGAATATTTAATCATGGCTTTTTTTAAACCATATATGACCTCTTTGCAGTGATCTAGTGCGACTGCATAGGTCAGTGGTTTAAGCAGCTGACTTTCTTGTGGAAGGTTGTTGGTTCGAATCCAGGCGGGACTTTGGTTTGAAGAATCAATATTCTTCACACACATGTTTTTGTTTTTTATACATCAATTATATAACTTTTTCCCTTTTTAGTTTGTGATTCATTGCTGGAATAGTTACAGGGGTGCTGATTTATAAGCTGTCATACGATCCTCTTTCCCACCATACAGTAATTTCTAAATAGGATACTTGGTCCTAAAAAATTGTGATGCAATGCATGACAGTCACCACGGTAAAACCAAAAACATGTGTGTGAAGAATATTGATTCTCCAAACCATAGTACCACCTGGGTTTGAAACAACAATCTTCCGCAAGAAAGTCAGCTGCTTAAACCACTGACCTATGCAGTCACACTAGATCATTGCAAAGAGGTCATATATGGTTCAAAAAAGGCATAATTTCAATATAATCTCTGGATGTGATTTCTGTGTCAACACAAATTCCATATTTTCACAGCATGTGAAGAAAAAAATCTGTGTGAAGAATATTTAATCATGGCTTTTTTTAAACCATATATGACCTCTTTGCAATGATCTAGTGTGACCTCATAGGTCAGTGGTTTAAGCTGCTCACTTCCTTTGCTGAAGGTTGTTGGTTCGAATCCAGGCGGGACTTTGGTTTGAAGAATCAATATTCTTCACACACATGTTTTTGTTTTTTATACATCAATTATATAACTTTTTCCCTTTTTATTTTGTGATTCATTGCTGGAATAGTTACAGGGGTGCTGATTTATAAGCTGTCATACGATCCTCTTTCGCACCATACAGTAATTTCTAAATAGGATACTTGGTCTTAAAAATTGTGATGCAATGCATGACAGTCACCACGGTAAAACCAAAAACATGTATGTGAAGAATATTGATTCTTCAAACCAAAGTCCCGCCTGGATTCGAACCAACAACCTTCCGCAAGAAAGTCAGCTGCTTAAACCACTGACCTATGCAGTCACACTAGATCATTGCAAAGAGGTCATATATGGTTCAAAAAAGGCATAATTTCAATATAATCTCTGGATGTGATTTCTGTGTCAACACAAATTCCATATTTTCACAGCATGTGAAGAAAAACATCTGTGTGAAGAATATTTAATCATGGCTTTTTTTAAACCATATATGACCTCTTTGCAGTGACTCAGTGTGACCTCATAGGTCAGTGGTTTAAGCAGCTGACTTTCTTGCGGAAGGTTGTTGGTTCGAATCCAGGCGGGACTTTGGTTTGAAGAATCAATATTCTTCACACACATGTTTTTGTTTTTTTATACATCAATTATATAACTTTTTCCCTTTTTAGTTTGTGATTCATTGCTGGAATAGTTACAGGGGTGCTGATTTATAAGCTGTCATACAATCCTCTTTCGCACCATACAGTAATTTCTAAATAGGATACTTGGTCTTAAAAATTGTGATGCAATGCATGACAGTCACCACGGTAAAACCAAAAACATGTATGTGAAGAATATTAATTCTTCAAACCAAAGTCCCGCCTGGATTCGAACCAACAACCTTCCGCAAGAAAGTCAGCTGCTTAAACCACTGACCTATGCAGTCACACTAGATCATTGCAAAGAGGTCATATATGGTTCAAAAAAGGCATAATTTCAATATAATCTCTGGATGTGATTTCTGTGTCAACACAAATTCCATATTTTCACAGCATGTGAAAAAAAAAATCTGTGTGAAGAATATTTAATCATGGCTTTTTTTAAACCATATATGACCTCTTTGCAGTGGACTCAGTGTGACCTCATAGGTCAGTGGTTTAAGCTGCTCACTTCTTTTGCTGAAGGTTGTTGGTTCGAATCCAGGCGGGACTTTGGTTTGAAGAATCAATATTCTTCACACACATGTTTTTGTTTTTTTATACATCAATTATATAACTTTTTCCCTTTTTATTTTGTGATTCATTGCTGGAATAGTTACAGGGGTGCTGATTTATAAGCTGTCATACGATCCTCTTTCCCACCATACAGTAATTTCTAAATAGGATACTTGGTCCTAAAAATTGTGATGCAATGCATGACAGTCACCACGGTAAAACCAAAAACATGTGTGTGAAGAATATTGATTCTTCAAACCAAAGTACCGCCTGGATTCGAACCAACAACCTTCCGCAAGAAAGTCAGCTGCTTAAACCACTGACCTATGCAGTCACACTAGATCATTGCAAAGAGGTCATATATGGTTCAAAAAAGGCATAATTTCAATATAATCTCTGGATGTGATTTCTGTGTCAACACAAATTCCATATTTTCACAGCATGTGAAAAAAAAAATCTGTGTGAAGAATATTTAATCATGGCTTTTTTTAAACCATATATGACCTCTTTGCCGTGGGTCAGTGTGACCTCATAGGTCAGTGGTTTAAGCTGCTCACTTCCTTTGCTGAAGGTTGTTGGTTCGAATCCAGGCGGGACTTTGGTTTGAAGAATCAATATTCTTCACACACATGTTTTTGTTATACATCAATTATATAACTTTTTCCCTTTTTATTTTGTGATTCATTGCTGGAATAGTTACAGGGGTGCTGATTTATAAGCTGTCATACGATCCTCTTTCCCACCATACAGTAATTTCTAAATAGGATACTTGGTCTTAAAAATTGTGATGCAATGCATGACAGTCACCACGGTAAAACCAAAAACATGTATGTGAAGAATATTGATTCTTCAAACCATAGTACCGCCTGGATTCGAACCAACAACCTTCCGCAAGAAAGTCAGCTGCTTAAACCACTGACCTATGCAGTCACACTAGATCATTGCAAAGAGGTCATATATGGTTCAAAAAAGGCATAATTTCAATATAATCTCTGGATGTGATTTCTGTGTCAACACAAATTCCATATTTTCACAGCATGTGAAGAAAAACATCTGTGTGAAGAATATTTAATCATGGCTTTTTTAAAACCATATATGACCTCTTTGCAGGGACTCAGTGTGACCTCATAGGTCAGTGGTTTAAGCTGCTCACTTCCTTTGCCGAAGGTTGTTGGTTCGAATCCAGGCGGGACTTTGGTTTGAAGAATCAATATTCTTCACACACATGTTTTTGTTTTTTTATACATCAATTATATAACTTTTTCCCTTTTTATTTTGTGATTCATTGCTGGAATAGTTACAGGGGTGCTGATTTATAAGCTGTCATACGATCCTCTTTCCCACCATACAGTAATTTCTAAATAGGATACTTGGTCCTAAAAATTGTGATGCAATGCATGACAGTCACCACGGTAAAACCAAAAACATGTATGTGAAGAATATTGATTCTTCAAACCATAGTACCGCCTGGATTCGAACCAACAACCTTCCGCAAGAAAGGCAGCTGCTTAAACCACTGACCTATGCAGTCACACTAGATCATTGCAAAGAGGTCATATATGGTTCAAAAAAGGCATAATTTCAATATAATCTCTGGATGTGATTTCTGTGTCAACACAAATTCCATATTTTCACAGCATGTGAAAAAAAAAATCTGTGTGAAGAATATTTAATCATGGCTTTTTTTAAACCATATATGACCTCTTTGCCTTGGGTCAGTGTGACCTCATAGGTCAGTGGTTTAAGCTGCTCACTTCCTTTGCTGAAGGTTGTTGGTTCGAATCCAGGCGGGACTTTGGTTTGAAGAATCAATATTCTTCACACACATGTTTTTGTATACATCAATTATATAACTTTTTCCCTTTTTATTTTGTGATTCATTGCTGGAATAGTTACAGGGGTGCTGATTTATAAGCTGTCATACGATCCTCTTTCCCACCATACAGTAATTTCTAAATAGGATACTTGGTCTTAAAAATTGTGATGCAATGCATGACAGTCACCACGGTAAAACCAAAAACATGTATGTGAAGAATATTGATTCTTCAAACCATAGTACCGCCTGGATTCGAACCAACAACCTTCCGCAAGAAAGGCAGCTGCTTAAACCACTGACCTATGCAGTCACACTAGATCATTGCAAAGAGGTCATATATGGTTCAAAAAAGGCATAATTTCAATATAATCTCTGGATGTGATTTCTGTGTCAACACAAATTCCATATTTTCACAGCATGTGAAGAAAAACATCTGTGTGAAGAATATTTAATCATGGCTTTTTTTAAACCATATATGACCTCTTTGCAGGGACTCAGTGTGACCTCATAGGTCAGTGGTTTAAGCTGCTGACTTTCTTGCGGAAGGTTGTTGGTTCGAATCCAGGCGGGACTTTGGTTTGAAGAATCAATATTCTTCACACACATGTTTTTGTTTTTTTATACATCAATTATATAACTTTTTCCCTTTTTAGTTTGTGATTCATTGCTGGAATAGTTACAGGGGTGCTGATTTATAAGCTGTCGTACAATCCTCTTTGCACCATACAGTAATTTCTAAATAGGATACTTGGTCTTAAAAATTGTGATGCAATGCATGACAGTCACCACGGTAAAACCAAAAACATTTAAGGGAAGAATATTAATTCTTCAAACCAAAGTCCCGCCTGGATTCGAACCAACAACCTCCCGCAAGAAAGTCAGCTGCTTAAACCACTGACCTATGCAGTCACACTAGATCATTGCAAAGAGGTCATATATGGTTCAAAAAGGCATAATTTCAATATAATCTCTGGATGTGATTTCTGTGTCAACACAAATTCCATATTTTCACAGCATGTGAAAAAAAAATCTGTGTGAAGAATATTTAATCATGGCTTTTTTTAAACCATATATGACCTCTTTGCAGTGGGTCAGTCTGCATAGGTCAGTGGTTTAAGCTGCTCACTTCTTTTGCTGAAGGTTGTTGGTTCGAATCCAGGCGGGACTTTGGTTTGAAGAATCAATATTCTTCACACACATGTTTTTGTTTTTTTATACATCAATTATATAACTTTTTCCCTTTTTATTTTGTGATTCATTGCTGGAATAGTTACAGGGGTGCTGATTTATAAGCTGTCATACAATCCTCTTTCGCACCATACAGTAATTTCTAAATAGGATACTTGGTCTTAAAAATTGTGATGCAATGCATGACAGTCACCACGGTAAAACCAAAAACATGTGTGTGAAGAATATTGATTCTTCAAACCAAAGTACCACCTGGATTCGAACCAACAACCTTCCGCAAGAAAGTCAGCTGCTTAAACCACTGACCTATGCAGTCACACCAGCTTCCTTCAAAAAGGTCATATATGGTTCAAAAAAGGCATAATTTCAATATAATCTCTGGATGTGATTTTTGTGTCAACACAAATTCCATATTTTCACAGCATGTGAAGAAAAACATCTGTGTGAAGAATATTTAATCATGGCTTTTTTTAAACCATATATGACCTCTTTGCAGTGACTCAGTGTGACCTCATAGGTCAGTGGTTTAAGCTGCTCACTTCTTTTGCTGAAGGTTGTTGGTTCGAATCCAGGCGGGACTTTGGTTTGAAGAATCAATATTCTTCACACACATGTTTTTGTTTTTTTATACATCAATTATATAACTTTTTCCCTTTTTATTTTGTGATTCATTGCTGGAATAGTTACAGGGGTGCTGATTTATAAGCTGTCATACAATCCTCTTTCGCACCATACAGTAATTTCTAAATAGGATACTTGGTCTTAAAAATTGTGATGCAATGCATGACAGTCACCACGGTAAAACCAAAAACATGTGTGTGAAGATAATTGATTCTTCAAACCAAAGTCCCGCCTGGATTCGAACCAACAACCTTCCGCAAGAAAGTCAGCTGCTTAAACCACTGACCTATGCAGTCACACTAGATCATTGCAAAGAGGTCATATATGGTTCAAAAAAGGCATAATTTCAATATAATCTCTGGATGTGATTTCTGTGTCAACACAAATTCCATATTTTCACAGCATGTGAAGAAAAACATCTGTGGGAAGAATATTTAATCATGGCTTTTTTAAACCATATATGACCTCTTTGCAGTGGGTCAGTGTGACCTCATAGGTCAGTGGTTTAAGCTGCTCACTTCTTTTGCTGAAGGTTGTTGGTTCGAATCCAGGCGGGACTTTGGTTTGAAGAATCAATATTCTTCACACACATGTTTTTGTTTTTTTATACATCAATTATATAACTTTTTCCCTTTTTATTTTGTGATTCATTGCTGGAATAGTTACAGGGGTGCTGATTTATAAGCTGTCATACAATCCTCTTTCGCACCATACAGTAATTTCTAAATAGGATACTTGGTCTTAAAAATTGTGATGCAATGCATGACAGTCACCACGGTAAAACCAAAAACATGTGTGTGAAGAATATTGATTCTTCAAACCAAAGTCCCGCCTGGATTCGAACCAACAACCTTCCGCAAGAAAGTCAGCTGCTTAAACCACTGACCTATGCAGTCACACTAGATCATTGCAAAGAGGTCATATATGGTTCAAAAAAGGCATAATTTCAATATAATCTCTGGATGTGATTTCTGTGTCAACACAAATTCCATATTTTCACAGCATGTGAAGAAAAACATCTGTGTGAAGAATATTTAATCATGGCTTTTTTAAACCATATATGACCTCTTTGCAGTGACTCAGTGTGACCTCATAGGTCAGTGGTTTAAGCTGCTCACTTCTTTTGCTGAAGGTTGTTGGTTCGAATCCAGGCGGGACTTTGGTTTGAAGAATCAATATTCTTCACACACATGTTTTTGTTTTTTTATACATCAATTATATAACTTTTTCCCTTTTTATTTTGTGATTCATTGCTGGAATAGTTACAGGGGTGCTGATTTATAAGCTGTCATACAATCCTCTTTCGCACCATACAGTAATTTCTAAATAGGATACTTGGTCTTAAAAATTGTGATGCAATGCATGACAGTCACCACGGTAAAACCAAAAACATGTGTGTGAAGAATATTGATTCTTCAAACCAAAGTACCGCCTGGATTCGAACCAACAACCTTCCGCAAGAAAGTCAGCTGCTTAAACCACTGACCTATGCAGTCACACTAGATCATTGCAAAGAGGTCATATATGGTTCAAAAAAGGCATAATTTCAATATAATCTCTGGATGTGATTTCTGTGTCAACACAAATTCCATATTTTCACAGCATGTGAAGAAAAACATCTGTGTGAAGAATATTTAATCATGGCTTTTTTTAAACCATATATGACCTCTTTGCAGTGACTCAGTGTGACCTCATAGGTAAGTGGTTTAAGCTGCTCACTTCCTTTGCTGAAGGTTGTTGGTTCGAATCCAGGCGGGACTTTGGTTTGAAGAATCAATATTCTTCACACACATGTTTTTGTTTTTTATACATCAATTATATAACTTTTTCCCTTTTTAGTTTGTGATTCATTGCTGGAATAGTTACAGGGGTGCTGATTTATAAGCTGTCATACAATCCTCTTTCGCACCATACAGTAATTTCTAAATAGGATACTTGGTCTTAAAAATTGTGATGCAATGCATGACAGTCACCACGGTAAAACCAAAAACATGTGTGTGAAGAATATTGATTCTTCAAACCAAAGTCCCGCCTGGATTCGAACCAACAACCTTCCGCAAGAAAGTCAGCTGCTTAAACCACTGACCTATGCAGTCACACTAGATCATTGCAAAGAGGTCATATATGGTTCAAAAAAGGCATAATTTCAATATCATCTGTGGATGTGATTTCTGTGTCAACACAAATTCCATATTTTCACAGCATGTGAAGAAAAACATCTGTGTGAAGAATATTTAATCATGGCTTTTTTTAAACCATATATGACCTCTTTGCAGTGACTCAGTGTGACCTCATAGGTCAGTGGTTTAAGCTGCTCACTTCTTTTGCTGAAGGTTGTTGGTTCGAATCCAGGCGGGACTTTGGTTTGAAGAATCAATATTCTTCACACACATGTTTTTGTTTTTTATACATCAATTATATAACTTTTTCCCTTTTTATTTTGTGATTCATTGCTGGAATAGTTACAGGGGTGCTGATTTATAAGCTGTCATACAATCCTCTTTCCCACCATACAGTAATTTCTAAATAGGATACTTGGTCTTAAAAATTGTGATGCAATGCATGACAGTCACCACGGTAAAACCAAAAACATTTAGGGAAGAATATTAATTCTTCAAACCAAAGTCCCGCCTGGATTCGAACCAACAACCTCCCGCAAGAAAGTCCGCTGCTTAAACCACTGACCTATGCAGTCACACTAGATCATTGCATAGAGGTCATATATGGTTCAAAAAAGGCATAATTTCAATATAATCTCTGGATGTGATTTCTGTGTCAACACAAATTCCATATTTTCACAGCATGTGAAAAAAAAATCTGTGTGAAGAATATTTAATCATGGCTTTTTTTAAACCATATATGACCTCTTTGCAGTGGGTCAGTCTGGCCTTATAGGTCAGTGGTTTAAGCTGCTCACTTCTTTTGCTGAAGGTTGTTGGTTCGAATCCAGGCGGGACTTTGGTTTGAAGAATCAATATTCTTCACACACATGTTTTTGTTTTTTTATACATCAATTATATAACTTTTTCCCTTTTTAGTTTGTGATTCATTGCTGGAATAGTTACAGGGGTGCTGATTTATAAGCTGTCATACGATCCTCTTTCCCACCATACAGTAATTTCTAAATAGGATACTTGGTCTTAAAAATTGTGATGCAATGCATGACAGTCACCACGGTAAAACCAAAAACATGTGTGTGAAGAATATTGATTCTTCAAACCAAAGTCCCGCTTGGATTCGAACCGACAACCTTCCGCAAGAAAGGCAGCTGCTTAAACCACTGACCTATGCAGTCACACTAGATCATTGCAAAGAGGTCATATATGGTTCAAAAAAGGCATAATTTCAATATAATCTCTGGATGTGATTTCTGTGTCAACACAAATTCCATATTTTCACAGCATGTGAAAAAAAAATCTGTGTGAAGAATATTTAATCATGGCTTTTTTAAACCATATATGACCTCTTTTTCGTGGGTCAGTGGTTTAAGCTGCTCACTTCTATTGCTGAAGGTTGTTGGTTCGAATCCAGGCGGGACTTTGGTTTGAAGAATCAATATTCTTCACACACATGTTTTTGTTTTTTTATACATCAATTATATAACTTTTTCCTTTTTATTTTGTGATTCATTGCTGGAATAGTTACAGGGGTGCTGATTTATAAGCTGTCATACAATCCTCTTTCGCACCATACAGTAATTTCTAAATAGGATACTTGGTCTTAAAAATTGTGACGCAATGCATGACAGTCACCACGGTAAAACCAAAAACATGTGTGTGAAGATAATTGATTCTTTAAACCAAAGTCCCGCCTGGATTCGAACCAACAACCTTCCGCAAGAAAGTGAGCTGCTTAAACCACTGACCTATGCAGTCGCACTAGATCATTGCAAAGAGGTCATATATGGTTCAAAAAAGGCATAATTTCAATATAATCTCTGGATGTGATTTCTGTGTCAACACAAATTCCATATTTTCACAGCATGTAAAGAAAAACATCTGTGTGAAGAATATTTAATCATGGCTTTTTTTAAACCATATATGACCTCTTTGCAGTGACTCAGTGTGACCTCATAGGTCAGTGGTTTAACACTAGAAGTCCGAGCATTTTTCTGTCTACGTAGAAGACCCACACAGAGGCCATTTGGCCTGACCACTTTTCCCGAATACACTAATCACTCATTTTGTTATGGTAATGAGGCTGTTAGTGGCAGTGTGTGGGGTGAGGGGGTCACACCTTACAGAGAATGAGGAATAAAAACACATTCACTCAGAACTGAAGAAGCCTTCTGGATAGAAGGCGAAATGTCTTCAAGAGAAGAAACCCAGTCCAGTTGACAGAGAAAACTACAATGATACAATGACCTGGATGATTGAGAATCTACACAGACAAAAACACATTCTATTCTAAATTGTGGACCTGTGAATGTCCCATGTGACCATAACGACTCATTGACTGCAACCAGACAATTGTTTGATGGATAAATACCTCAGTGCACATGGACTATCGCTTCAGCAGCTCTTCTCAGCAGCATGCACAGCATGATTCAGACACAGGATACCACCAAAAAGAAGCCAAACACCATCACACTCTACAACACAACAAAGTGCGGCGTCGATGTCATGGACCAGGTGGTGCGAGAGTACACTGTCCGCGCAGGAACACGGCGCTGGCCAGTAGCAGTGTTCTATAACATGATAGATATGGCAGCACTGAATGCACACGTGCTCTATCAGTTATGCACCGGGAGGCAGGAGAGACGGGTGGATTTCCTGCTGGAGCTTGCAAGAGAGTTGGCTCAAACCCACTTGGGTCAGAAAAAGGCCCAAAAGGAACAATTATTTTGGCAACAACCCTCCACATCACAACTAGGAAAAAGAGCCAAGTGTCAGGCTAAAATTAAATGTAGGGACAATAATGCAACTGTGCGCTGTGTTGACTGCTACCGATTTACATGTGGGAAATGCCCAAAGGAGCAATGGCAGTGCCAGGATTGTGAGTGACTGCTCAAATGTATTTCACTCATAATGCATGGCTTTTCATTCTTTGTAAATATGCTTGGGTTTCTTTTTCTTTTTTACTATTTTTAGCACAAAAATAACAATTACTTCTGCAACAACCCTCCACACCAAAACTGGGAAAAAGTTGCTTTTTCATTCTTTGTAAATATGTTTTGTTTTTTAACAATAAATGTCAGTGTGTTGATCCCTTCCTTCCTGTTGATCCTTTGCACTGCATACAGCTCATAGTCCAGTTTAAGTCTCTATGGCTATGTTCACTGAGGTATTTATCCATCTCACAACTAAAGCTTGCTCTCAAAAGAACCTCCTGAGCTGTAAGGTATGTCCCCTCCCCCACACAGGTTCAAGTGGCTCCGGCCGTGTGCCACTAACAGCCACATTTCCATAACAAAATGAGTGTCCACAGGGGGGACTTGGGGCCAATTGGCCGTCTTGTGGGTTTTCTAGGTAAAAAGGCCAAATGGCCGCTCTCTGGGACTTCTAGTGTTAAGCTGCTCACTTCTTTTGCCGAAGGTTGTTGGTTCGAATCCAGGCGGGACTTTGGTTTGAAGAATCATGATTCTTCACACACATGTTTTTGTTTTTTTATACATCAATTATATAACTTTTTCCCTTTTTATTTTGTGATTCATTGCTGGAATAGTTACAGGGGTGCTGATTTATAAGCTGTCATACGATCCTCTTTCCCACCATACAGTAATTTCTAAATAGGATACTTGGTCCTAAAAATTGTGATGCAATGTATGACAGTCACCACGGTAAAACCAAAAACATGTGTAGTATCTGACCCGTTCTATGCAGGCTTTACATCTGTAAGGCCGTAATGTGTTTAACAGCCACCTAAGCACCATATTAGGACATGCTCTGCATGTGTGTCCTGTGTCTTCTTCCTTTATGTAAGAGGAGCTGCTAAAAGATGACACTGGAGCCTCTGGGCCCCTCGTTGTCCTGCATAGGAGGATGTGTAGCATGAAACATCTTCATGTACTCCCTTTTTTGGTAATAACAGAACGCTATACTATTGGGTTGGCCATATTGTACAGCGTGAGCTCATCAGTAAAGAATGTGTTTACTTGACTGTATAAGAAGGAGGTGACGATGAAGACACCTTGGAGTTCTTCACCATCGGGACCGCGGAACCTCCCTCAGACAAACTGCAGTGTTCGATTGATGCCTGACTGTTCTCTCCAATAAACATCTTTGATAACCAAGTCGGTGTCTGCGAAGTTTCCTTCCTCATCAACACATCTCGGCAGCCACCAGGAGAAGATTCACAACACATGTGTGTGAAGAACATTGATTCTTCAAACCAAAGCCCCGCCTGGATTCAAACCAACAACCTTCCGCAAGAAAGTCAGCTGCTTAAACCACTGACCTATGCAGTCACATTAGATCATTGCAAAGAGGTCATATATGGTTCAAAAAAGGCATAATTTCAATATCATCTCTGGATGTGATTTCTGTGTCAACACAAATTCCATATTTTCACAGCATGTGAAAAAGAAAATCTGTGTGAAGAATATTTAATCATGGCTTTTTTTAAACCATATATGACCTCTTTGCAGTGGATCAGTGTGACCTCATAGGTCAGTGGTTTAAGCTGCTCACTTCCTTTGCTGAAGGTTGTTGGTTCGAATCCAGGCGGGACTTTGGTTTGAAGAATCAATATTCTTCACACACATGTTTTTGTTTTTTTATACATCAATTATATAACTTTTTCCCTTTTAGTTTGTGATTCATTGCTGGAATAGTTACAGGGGTGCTGATTTATAAGCTGTCATACGATCCTCTTTCGCACCATACAGTAATTTCTAAATAGGATACTTGGTCTTAAAAATTGTGATGCAATGCATGACAGTCACCACGGTAAAACCAAAACATGTGTGTGAAGAATATTGATTCTTCAAACCAAAGTCCAGCCTGGATTCGAACCAACAACCTTCCACAAGAAAGTCAGCTGCTTAAACCACTGACCTATGCAGTCACACTAGATCATTGCAAAGAGGTCATATATGCTTCAAAAAAGGCATAATTTCAATATAATCTCTGGATGTGATTTCTGTGTCAACACAAATTCCATATTTTCACAGCATGTGAAGAAAAACATCTGTGTGAAGAATATTTAATCATGGCTTTTTTTAAACCATATATGACCTCTTTGCAGTGACTCAGTGTGACCTCATAGGTCAGTGGTTTAAGCTGCTCACTTCCTTTGCTGAAGGTTGTTGGTTCGAATCCAGGCGGGACTTTGGTTTGAAGAATCAATATTCTTCACACACATGTTTTTGTTTTTTTATACATCAATTATATAACTTTTTCCCTTTTTATTTTGTGATTCATTGCTGGAATAGTTACAGGGGTGCTGATTTATAAGCTGTCATACAATCCTCTTTCGCACCATACAGTAATTTCTAAATAGGATACTTGGTCCTAAAAATTGTGATGCAATGCATGACAGTCACCACGGTAAAACCAAAAACATGTGTGTGAAGAATATTGATTCTTCGAACCAAAGTCCGCCTGGATTCGAACCAACAACCTTCCGCAAGAAAGTCAGCTGCTTAAACCACTGACCTATGCAGTCACACTAGATCATTGCAAAGAGGTCATATATGGTTCAAAAAAGGCATAATTTCAATATAATCTCTGGATGTGATTTCTGTGTCAACACAAATTCCATATTTTCACAGCATGTGAAGAAAAACATCTGTGTGAAGAATATTTAATCATGGCTTTTTTTAAACCATATATGACCTCTTTGCAGTGACTCAGTGTGACCTCATAGGTCAGTGGTTTAAGCTGCTCACTTCTTTTGCTGAAGGTTGTTGGTTCGAATCCAGGCGGGACTTTGGTTTGAAGAATCAATATTCTTCACACACATGTTTTTGTTTTTTTATACATCAATTATATAACTTTTTCCCTTTTTATTTTGTGATTCATTGCTGGAATAGTTACAGGGGTGCTGATTTATAAGCTGTCATACGATCCTCTTTCGCACCATACAGTAATTTCTAAATAGGATACTTGGTCTTAAAAATTGTGATGCAATGCATGACAGTCACCACGGTAAAACCAAAAACATGTGTGTGAAGAATATTGATTCTTCAAACCAAAGTCCCGCCTGGATTCGAACCAACAACCTTCCGCAAGAAAGTCAGCTGCTTAAACCACTGACCTATGCAGTCACACTAGATCATTGCAAAGAGGTCATATATGGTTCAAAAAAGGCATAATTTCAATATAATCTCTGGATGTGATTTCTGTGTCAACACAAATTCCATATTTTCACAGCATGTGAAGAAAAACATCTGTGGGAAGAATATTTAATCATGGCTTTTTTTAAACCATATATGACCTCTTTGCAATGGTCTAGTGCGACTGCATAGGTCAGTGGTTTAAGCAGCTGACTTTCTTGCGGAAGGTTGTTGGTTCGAATCCAGGCGGGACTTTGGTTTGAAGAATCAATATTCTTCACACACATGTTTTTGTTTTTTTATACATCAATTATATAACTTTTTCCCTTTTTAGTTTGTGATTCATTGCTGGAATAGTTACAGGGGTGCTGATTTATAAGCTGTCATACAATCCTCTTTCGCACCATACAGTAATTTCTAAATAGGATACTTGGTCTTAAAAATTGTGATGCAATGCATGACAGTCACCACGGTAAAACCAAAAACATGTGTGTGAAGAATATTGATTCTTCAAACCAAAGTCCCGCCTGGATTCGAACCAACAACCTTCCGCAAGAAAGTCAGCTGCTTAAACCACTGACCTATGCAGTCGCACTAGATCATTGCAAAGAGGTCATATATGGTTCAAAAAAGGCATAATTTCAATATCATCTGTGGATGTGATTTCTGTGTCAACACAAATTCCATATTTTCACAGCATGTGAAGAAAAAAATCTGTGTGAAGAATATTTAATCATGGCTTTTTTTAAACCATATATGACCTCTTTGCAGTGACTCAGTGTGACCTCATAGGTCAGTGGTTTAAGCTGCTCGCTTCTTTTGCTGAAGGTTGTTGGTTCGAATCCAGGCGGGACTTTGGTTTGAAGAATCAATATTCTTCACACACATGTTTTTGTTTTTTTATACATCAATTATATAACTTTTTCCCTTTTTATTTTGTGATTCATTGCTGGAATAGTTACAGGGGTGCTGATTTATAAGCTGTCATACAATCCTCTTTCCCACCATACAGTAATTTCTAAATAGGATACTTGGTCCTAAAAATTGTGATGCAATGCATGACAGTCACCACGGTAAAACCAAAAACATGTGTGTGAAGAATATTGATTCTTCAAACCAAAGTCCCGCCTGGATTCGAACCAACAACCTTCCGCAAGAAAGTCAGCTGCTTAAACCACTGACCTATGCAGTCACACTAGATCATTGCAAAGAGGTCATATATGGTTCAAAAAAGGCATAATTTCAATATAATCTCTGGATGTGATTTCTGTGTCAACACAAATTCCATATTTTCACAGCATGTGAAGAAAAACATCTGTGTGAAGAATATTTAATCATGGCTTTTTTTAAACCATATATGACCTCTTTGCAGTGACTCAGTGTGACCTCATAGGTCAGTGGTTTAAGCTGCTCACTTCCTTTGCTGAAGGTTGTTGGTTCGAATCCAGGCGGTACTATGGTTTGAAGAATCAATGTTCTTCACACACATGTTTTTGTTTTTTATACATCAATTATATAACTTTTTCCCTTTTTAGTTTGTGATTCATTGCTGGAATAGTTACAGGGGTGCTGATTTATAAGCTGTCATACAATCCTCTTTCGCACCATACAGTAATTTCTAAATAGGATACTTGGTCTTAAAAATTGTGATGCAATGCATGACAGTCACCACGGTAAAACCAAAAACATGTGTGTGAAGAATATTGATTCTTCAAACCAAAGTCCCGCCTGGATTCGAACCAACAACCTTCCGCAAGAAAGTCAGCTGCTTAAACCACTGACCTATGCAGTCACACTAGATCATTGCAAAGAGGTCATATATGGTTCAAAAAAGGCATAATTTCAATATAATCTCTGGATGTGATTTCTGTGTCAACACAAATTCCATATTTTCACAGCATGTGAAGAAAAACATCTGTGTGAAGAATATTTAATCATGGCTTTTTTTAAACCATATATGACCTCTTTGCAGTGGCTCAGTGTGACCTCATAGGTCAGTGGTTTAAGCTGCTCACTTCTTTTGCTGAAGGTTGTTGGTTCGAATCCAGGCGGGACTTTGGTTTGAAGAATCAATATTCTTCACACACATGTTTTTGTTTTTTTATACATCAATTATATAACTTTTTCCCTTTTTAGTTTGTGATTCATTGCTGGAATAGTTACAGGGGTGCTGATTTATAAGCTGTCATACAATCCTCTTTCGCACCATACAGTAATTTCTAAATAGGATACTTGGTCTTAAAAATTGTGATGCAATGCATGACAGTCACCACGGTAAAACCAAAAACATGTTAGTGAAGAATATTGATTCTTCAAACCAAAGTCCCGCCTGGATTCGAACCAACAACCTCCGCAAGAAAGTCAGCTGCTTAAACCACTGACCTATGCAGTCACACTAGATCATTGCAAAGAGGTCATATATGGTTCAAAAAAGGCATAATTTCAATATAATCTCTGGATGTGATTTCTGTGTCAACACAAATTCCATATTTTCACAGCATGTGAAGAAAAAAATCTGTGTGAAGAATATTTAATCATGGCTTTTTTTAAACCATATATGACCTCTTTGCAGTGGCTCAGTGTGACCTCATAGGTCAGTGGTTTAAGCTGCTCACTTCTTTTGCTGAAGGTTGTTGGTTCGAATCCAGGCGGGACTTTGGTTTGAAGAATCAATATTCTTCACACACATGTTTTTGTTTTTTTATACATCAATTATATAACTTTTTCCCTTTTTAGTTTGTGATTCATTGCTGGAATAGTTACAGGGGTGCTGATTTATAAGCTGTCATACAATCCTCTTTCGCACCATACAGTAATTTCTAAATAGGATACTTGGTCTTAAAAATTGTGATGCAATGCATGACAGTCACCACGGTAAAACCAAAAACATGTGTGTGAAGAATATTGATTCTTCAAACCAAAGTCCCGCCTGGATTCGAACCAACAACCTTCCGCAAGAAAGTCAGCTGCTTAAACCACTGACCTATGCAGTCACACTAGATCATTGCAAAGAGGTCATATATGGTTCAAAAAAGGCATAATTTCAATATAATCTCTGGATGTGATTTCTGTGTCAACACAAATTCCATATTTTCACAGCATGTGAAAAAAAAATCTGTGTGAAGAATATTTAATCATGGCTTTTTTTAAACCATATATGACCTCTTTGCAGTGGGTCAGTGTGACCTCATAGGTCAGTGGTTTAAGCTGCTCACTTCTTTTGCTGAAGGTTGTTGGTTCGAATCCAGGCGGGACTTTGGTTTGAAGAATCAATATTCTTCACACACATGTTTTTGTTTTTTTATACATCAATTATATAACTTTTTCCCTTTTTATTTTGTGATTCATTGCTGGAATAGTTACAGGGGTGCTGATTTATAAGCTGTCATACAATCCTCTTTCGCACCATACAGTAATTTCTAAATAGGATACTTGGTCTTAAAAATTGTGACGCAATGCATGACAGTCACCACGGTAAAACCAAAAACATGTGTGTGAAGATAATTGATTCTTCAAACCAAAGTCCCGCCTGGATTCGAACCAACAACCTTCCGCAAGAAAGTCAGCTGCTTAAACCACTGACCTATGCAGTCACACTAGATCATTGCAAAGAGGTCATATATGGTTCAAAAAAGGCATAATTTCAATATAATCTCTGGATGTGATTTCTGTGTCAACACAAATTCCATATTTTCACAGCATGTGAAAAAAAAATCTGTGTGAAGAAGATTTAATCATGGCTTTTTTTAAACCATATATGACCTCTTTGCAGTGACTCAGTGTGACCTCATAGGTCAGTGGTTTAACACTAGAAGTCCGAGCATTTTTCTGTCTACGTAGAAGACCCACACAGAAGCCATTTGGCCTGACCACTTTTCCCGAATACACTAATCACTCATTTTGTTATGGTAATGAGGCTGTTAGTGGCAGTGTGTGGGGTGAGGGGGTCACACCTTACAGAGAATGAGGAATAAAAACACATTCACTCAGAACTGAAGAAGCCTTCTGGATAGAAGGCGAAATGTCTTCAAGAGAAGAAACCCAGTCCAGTTGACAGAGAAAACTACAATGATACAATGACCTGGATGATTGAGAATCTACACAGACAAAAACACATTCTATTCTAAATTGTGGACCTGTGAATGTCCCATGTGACCATAACGACTCATTGACTGCAACCAGACAATTGTTTGATGGATAAATACCTCAGTGCACATGGACTATCGCTTCAGCAGCTCTTCTCAGCAGCATGCACAGCATGATTCAGACACAGGATACCACCAAAAAGAAGCCAAACACCATCACACTCTACAACACAACAAAGTGCGGCGTCGATGTCATGGACCAGGTGGTGCGAGAGTACACTGTCCGCGCAGGAACACGGCGCTGGCCAGTAGCAGTGTTCTATAACATGATAGATATGGCAGCACTGAATGCACACGTGCTCTATCAGTTATGCACCGGGAGGCAGGAGAGACGGGTGGATTTCCTGCTGGAGCTTGCAAGAGAGTTGGCTCAAACCCACTTGGGTCAGAAAAAGGCCCAAAAGGAACAATTATTTTGGCAACAACCCTCCACATCACAACTAGGAAAAAGAGCCAAGTGTCAGGCTAAAATTAAATGTAGGGACAATAATGCAACTGTGCGCTGTGTTGACTGCTACCGATTTACATGTGGGAAATGCCCAAAGGAGCAATGGCAGTGCCAGGATTGTGAGTGACTGCTCAAATGTATTTCACTCATAATGCATGGCTTTTCATTCTTTGTAAATATGCTTGGGTTTCTTTTTCTTTTTTACTATTTTTAGCACAAAAATAACAATTACTTCTGCAACAACCCTCCACACCAAAACTGGGAAAAAGTTGCTTTTTCATTCTTTGTAAATATGTTTTGTTTTTTTAACAATAAATGTCAGTGTGTTGATCCCTTCCTTCCTGTTGATCCTTTGCACTGCATACAGCTCATAGTCCAGTTTAAGTCTCTATGGCTATGTTCACTGAGGTATTTATCCATCTCACAACTAAAGCTTGCTCTCAAAAGAACCTCCTGAGCTGTAAGGTATGTCCCCTCCCCCACACAGGTTCAAGTGGCTCCGGCCGTGTGCCACTAACAGCCACATTTCCATAACAAAATGAGTGTCCACAGGGGGGACTTGGGGCCAATTGGCCGTCTTGTGGGTTTTCTAGGTAAAAAGGCCAAATGGCCGCTCTCTGGGACTTCTAGTGTTAAGCTGCTCACTTCTTTTGCCGAAGGTTGTTGGTTCGAATCCAGGCGGGACTTTGGTTTGAAGAATCATGATTCTTCACACACATGTTTTTGTTTTTTTATACATCAATTATATAACTTTTTCCCTTTTATTTTGTGATTCATTGCTGGAATAGTTACAGGGGTGCTGATTTATAAGCTGTCATACGATCCTCTTTCCCACCATACAGTAATTTCTAAATAGGATACTTGGTCCTAAAAATTGTGATGCAATGTATGACAGTCACCACGGTAAAACCAAAAACATGTGTAGTATCTGACCCGTTCTATGCAGGCTTTACATCTGTAAGGCCGTAATGTGTTTAACAGCCACCTAAGCACCATATTAGGACATGCTCTGCATGTGTGTCCTGTGTCTTCTTCCTTTATGTAAGAGGAGCTGCTAAAAGATGACACTGGAGCCTCTGGGCCCCTCGTTGTCCTGCATAGGAGGATGTGTAGCATGAAACATCTTCATGTACTCCCTTTTTTGGTAATAACAGAACGCTATACTATTGGGTTGGCCATATTGTACAGCGTGAGCTCATCAGTAAAGAATGTGTTTACTTGACTGTATAAGAAGGAGGTGACGATGAAGACACCTTGGAGTTCTTCACCATCGGGACCGCGGAACCTCCCTCGGACAAACTACAGTGTTCGATTGATGCCTGACTGTTCTCTCCAATAAACATCTTTGATAACCAAGTCGGTGTCTGCGAAGTTTCCTTCCTCATCAGCACATCTCGGCAGCCACCAGGAGAAGATTCACAACACATGTGTGTGAAGAACATTGATTCCTCAAACCAAAGTCCCGCCTGGATTTGAACCAACAACCTTCCGCAAGAAAGTCAGCTGCTTAAACCACTGACCTATGCAGTCACACTAGATCATTGCAAAGAGGTCATATATAGTTCAAAAAAGGCATAATTTCAATATAATCTCTGGATGTGATTTCTGTGTCAACACAAATTCCATATTTTCACAGCATGTGAAGAAAAAAATCTGTGTGAAGAATATTTAATCATGGCTTTTTTTAAACCATATATGACCTCTTTGCAGTGGGTCAGTGTGACCTCATAGGTCAGTGGTTTAAGCTGCTCACTTCCTTTGCTGAAGGTTGTTGGTTCGAATCCAGGCGGGACTTTGGTTTGAAGAATCAATATTCTTCACACACATGTTTTTGTTTTTTTATACATCAATTATATAACTTTTTCCCTTTTTAGTTTGTGATTCATTGCTGGAATAGTTACAGGGGTGCTGATTTATAAGCTGTCATACAATCCTCTTTCGCACCATACAGTAATTTCTAAATAGGATACTTGGTCTTAAAAATTGTGATGCAATGCATGACAGTCACCACGGTAAAACCAAAAACATGTGTGTGAAGAATATTGATTCTTCAAACCAAAGTCCCGCCTGGATTCGAACCAACAACCTTCCGCAAGAAAGTCAGCTGCTTAAACCACTGACCTATGCAGTCACACTAGATCATTGCAAAGAGGTCATATATGGTTCAAAAAAGGCATAATTTCAATATAATCTCTGGATGTGATTTCTGTGTCAACACAAATTCCATATTTTCACAGCATGTGAAGAAAAACATCTGTGTGAAGAATATTTAATCATGGCTTTTTTTAAACCATATATGACCTCTTTGCAGTGGCTCAGTGTGACCTCATAGGTCAGTGGTTTAAGCTGCTCACTTCCTTTTGCTGAAGGTTGTTGGTTCGAATCCAGGCGGGACTTTGGTTTGAAGAATCAATATTCTTCACACACATGTTTTTGTTTTTTTATACATCAATTATATAACTTTTTCCCTTTTTAGTTTGTGATTCATTGCTGGAATAGTTACAGGGGTGCTGATTTATAAGCTGTCATACGATCCTCTTTCCCACCATACAGTAATTTCTAAATAGGATACTTGGTCTTAAAAATTGTGATGCAATGCATGACAGTCCCCACGGTAAACCATCACTGTGTGTGAAGATACTTGATTCTTCAAACCAAAGTCCCGCCTGGATTCGAACCAACAACCTTCAGCAAAAGAAGTGAGCAGCTTAAACCACTGACCTATGCAGTCACACTAGATCATTGCAAAGAGGTCATATATGGTTCAAAAAAGGCATAATTTCAATATAATCTCTGGATGTGATTTCTGTGTCAACACAAATTCCATATTTTCACAGCATGTGAAGAAAAACATCTGTGGGAAGAATATTTAATCATGGCTTTTTTTAAACCATATATGACCTCTGTGCAATTGACTCAGTGTGACCTATAGGTCAGTGGTTTAAAGCGTCAGCTTCTTTGACTGAAGGTGTTGGTTCGAATCCAGCGGACTTTGTTTGAATAATAAGGCTTTAGTGGACCAGTTTGTGGGGGGGGGGTCATCAGAATAGGAATAAAAACACATTCACTCAGAACTGAAGAAGCCTTCTGGATAGAAGGCGAAATGTCTTCAAGAGAAGAAACCCAGTCCAGTTGACAGAGAAAACTACAATGATACAATGACCTGGATGATTGAGAATCTACACAGACAAAAACACATTCTATTCTAAATTGTGGACCTGTGAATGTCCCATGTGACCATAACGACTCATTGACTGCAACCAGACAATTGTTTGATGGATAAATACCTCAGTGCACATGGACTATCGCTTCAGCAGCTCTTCTCAGCAGCATGCACAGCATGATTCAGACACAGGATACCACCAAAAGAAGCCAAACACCATCACACTCTACAACACAACAAAGTGCGGCGTCGATGTCATGGACCAGGTGGTGCGAGAGTACACTGTCCGCGCAGGAACACGGCGCTGGCCAGTAGCAGTGTTCTATAACATGATAGATATGGCAGCACTGAATGCACACGTGCTCTATCAGTTATGCACCGGGAGGCAGGAGAGACGGGTGGATTTCCTGCTGGAGCTTGCAAGAGAGTTGGCTCAAACCCACTTGGGTCAGAAAAAAGGCCCAAAGGAACAATTATTTGGCAACAACCCTCCACATCACAACTAGGAAAAAGAGCCAAGTGTCAGGCTAAAATTAAATGTAGGGACAATAATGCAACTGTGCGCTGTGTTGACTGCTACCGATTTACATGTGGGAAATGCCCAAAGGAGCAATGGCAGTGCCAGGATTGTGAGTGACTGCTCAAATGTATTTCACTCATAATGCATGGCTTTTCATTCTTTGTAAATATGCTTGGGTTTCTTTTCTTTTTTACTATTTTTAGCACAAAAATAACAATTACTTCTGCAACAACCCTCCACACCAAAACTGGGAAAAAGTTGCTTTTTCATTCTTTGTAAATATGTTTTGTTTTTTTAACAATAAATGTCAGTGTGTTGATCCCTTCCTTCCTGTTGATCCTTTGCACTGCATACAGCTCATAGTCCAGTTTAAGTCTCTATGGCTATGTTCACTGAGGTATTTATCCATCTCACAACTAAAGCTTGCTCTCAAAAGAACCTCCTGAGCTGTAAGGTATGTCCCCCCCCCCCACACAGGTTCAAGTGGCTCCGGCCGTGTGCCACTAACAGCCACATTTCCATAACAAAATGAGTGTCCACAGGGGGGACTTGGGGCCAATTGGCCGTCTTGTGGGTTTTCTAGGTAAAAAGGCCAAATGGCCGCTCTCTGGGACTTCTAGTGTTAAGCTGCTCACTTCTTTTGCCGAAGGTTGTTGGTTCGAATCCAGGCGGGACTTTGGTTTGAAGAATCATGATTCTTCACACACATGTTTTTGTTTTTTTATACATCAATTATATAACTTTTTCCCTTTTTATTTTGTGATTCATTGCTGGAATAGTTACAGGGGTGCTGATTTATAAGCTGTCATACGATCCTCTTTCCCACCATACAGTAATTTCTAAATAGGATACTTGGTCCTAAAATTGTGATGCAATGTATGACAGTCACCACGGTAAAACCAAAAACATGTGTAGTATCTGACCCGTTCTATGCAGGCTTTACATCTGTAAGGCCGTAATGTGTTTAACAGCCACCTAAGCACCATATTAGGACATGCTCTGCATGTGTGTCCTGTGTCTTCTTCCTTTATGTAAGAGGAGCTGCTAAAAGATGACACTGGAGCCTCTGGGCCCCTCGTTGTCCTGCATAGGAGGATGTGTAGCATGAAACATCTTCATGTACTCCCTTTTTTGGTAATAACAGAACGCTATACTATTGGGTTGGCCATATTGTACAGCGTGAGCTCATCAGTAAAGAATGTGTTTACTTGACTGTATAAGAAGGAGGTGACGATGAAGACACCTTGGAGTTCTTCACCATCGGGACCGCGGAACCTCCCTCGGACAAACTACAGTGTTCGATTGATGCCTGACTGTTCTCTCCAATAAACATCTTTGATAACCAAGTCGGTGTCTGCGAAGTTTCCTTCCTCATCAGCACATGCATCGACAGTCACCACGGTAGAAGATTCACAAAACATGTGTGTGAAGAATATTGATTCTTCAAACCAAAGTCCCGCCTGGATTCGAACCAACAACCTTCCGCAAGAAAGTCAGCTGCTTAAACCACTGACCTATGCAGTCACACTAGATCATTGCAAAGAGGTCATATATAGTTCAAAAAAGGCATAATTTCAATATAATCTCTGGATGTGATTTCTGTGTCAACACAAATTCCATATTTTCACAGCATGTGAAAAAAAAAATCTGTGTGAAGAATATTTAATCATGGCTTTTTTTTAAACCATATATGACCTCTTTGCCGTGGGTCAGTGTGACCTCATAGGTCAGTGGTTTAAGCTGCTCACTTCCTTTGCTAAAGGTTGTTGGTTCGAATCCAGGCGGGACTTTGGTTTGAAGAATCAATATTCTTCACACACATGTTTTGTTTTTTTATACATCAATTATATAACTTTTTCCCTTTTTAGTTTGTGATTCATTGCTGGAATAGTTACAGGGGTGCTGATTTATAAGCTGTCATACAATCCTCTTTCGCACCATACAGTAATTTCTAAATAGGATACTTGGTCTTAAAAATTGTGATGCAATGCATGACAGTCACCACGGTAAAACCAAAAACATGTGTGTGAAGAATATTGATTCTTCAAACCAAAGTCCCGCCTGGATTCGAACCAACAACCTTCCGCAAGAAAGTCAGCTGCTTAAACCACTGACCTATGCAGTCACACTAGATCATTGCAAAGAGGTCATATATGGTTCAAAAAAGGCATAATTTCAATATAATCTCTGGATGTGATTTCTGTGTCAACACAAATTCCATATTTTCACAGCATGTGAAAAAAAAAATCTGTGTGAAGAATATTTAATCATGGCTTTTTTTAAACCATATATGACCTCTTTGCAGTGGGTCAGTGTGACCTCATAGGTCAGTGGTTTAAGCTGCTCACTTCTTTTGCTGAAGGTTGTTGGTTCGAATCCAGGCGGGACTTGGTTTGAAGAATCAATATTCTTCACACACATGTTTTTGTTTTTTTATACATCAATTATATAACTTTTTCCCTTTTTAGTTTGTGATTCATTGCTGGAATAGTTACAGGGGTGCTGATTTATAAGCTGTCATACGATCCTCTTTCCCACCATACAGTAATTTCTAAATAGGATACTTGGTCTTAAAAATTGTGATGCAATGCATGACAGTCACCACGGTAAAACCAAAAACATGTGTGTGAAGATAATTGATTCTTCAAACCAAAGTCCCGCCTGGATTCGAACCAACAACCTTCCGCAAGAAAGTCAGCTGCTTAAACCACTGACCTATGCAGTCACACTAGATCATTGCAAAGAGGTCATATATGGTTCAAAAAAGGCATAATTTCAATATAATCTCTGGATGTGATTTCTGTGTCAACACAAATTCCATATTTTCACAGCATGTGAAGAAAAACATCTGTGTGAAGAATATTTAATCATGGCTTTTTTTAAACCATATATGACCTCTTTGCAGTGACTCAGTGTGACCTCATAGGTCAGTGGTTTAACACTAGAAGTCCGAGCATTTTTCTGTCTACGTAGAAGACCCACACAGAAGCCATTTGGCCTGACCACTTTTCCCGAATACACTAATCACTCATTTTGTTATGGTAATGAGGCTGTTAGTGGCAGTGTGTGGGGTGAGGGGGTCACACCTTACAGAGAATGAGGAATAAAAACACATTCACTCAGAACTGAAGAAGCCTTCTGGATAGAAGGCGAAATGTCTTCAAGAGAAGAAACCCAGTCCAGTTGACAGAGAAAACTACAATGATACAATGACCTGGATGATTGAGAATCTACACAGACAAAACACATTCTATTCTAAATTGTGGACCTGTGAATGTCCCATGTGACCATAACGACTCATTGACTGCAACCAGACAATTGTTTGATGGATAAATACCTCAGTGCACATGGACTATCGCTTCAGCAGCTCTTCTCAGCAGCATGCACAGCATGATTCAGACACAGGATACCACCAAAAAGAAGCCAAACACCATCACACTCTACAACACAACAAAGTGCGGCGTCGATGTCATGGACCAGGTGGTGCGAGAGTACACTGTCCGCGCAGGAACACGGCGCTGGCCAGTAGCAGTGTTCTATAACATGATAGATATGGCAGCACTGAATGCACACGTGCTCTATCAGTTATGCACCGGGAGGCAGGAGAGACGGGTGGATTTCCTGCTGGAGCTTGCAAGAGAGTTGGCTCAAACCCACTTGGGTCAGAAAAGGCCCAAAAGGAACAATTATTTGGCAACAACCCTCCACATCACAACTAGGAAAAAGAGCCAAGTGTCAGGCTAAAATTAAATGTAGGGACAATAATGCAACTGTGCGCTGTGTTGACTGCTACCGATTTACATGTGGGAAATGCCCAAAGGAGCAATGGCAGTGCCAGGATTGTGAGTGACTGCTCAAATGTATTTCACTCATAATGCATGGCTTTTCATTCTTTGTAAATATGCTTGGGTTTCTTTTTCTTTTTTACTATTTTTAGCACAAAAATAACAATTACTTCTGCAACAACCCTCCACACCAAAACTGGGAAAAAGTTGCTTTTTCATTCTTTGTAAATATGTTTTGTTTTTTTAACAATAAATGTCAGTGTGTTGATCCCTTCCTTCCTGTTGATCCTTTGCACTGCATACAGCTCATAGTCCAGTTTAAGTCTCTATGGCTATGTTCACTGAGGTATTTATCCATCTCACAACTAAAGCTTGCTCTCAAAAGAACCTCCTGAGCTGTAAGGTATGTCCCCTCCCCCACACAGGTTCAAGTGGCTCCGGCCGTGTGCCACTAACAGCCACATTTCCATAACAAAATGAGTGTCCACAGGGGGGACTTGGGGCCAATTGGCCGTCTTGTGGGTTTTCTAGGTAAAAAGGCCAAATGGCCGCTCTCTGGGACTTCTAGTGTTAAGCTGCTCACTTCTTTTGCCGAAGGTTGTTGGTTCGAATCCAGGCGGGACTTTGGTTTGAAGAATCATGATTCTTCACACACATGTTTTTGTTTTTTTATACATCAATTATATAACTTTTTCCCTTTTTATTTTGTGATTCATTGCTGGAATAGTTACAGGGGTGCTGATTTATAAGCTGTCATACGATCCTCTTTCCCACCATACAGTAATTTCTAAATAGGATACTTGGTCCTAAAAATTGTGATGCAATGTATGACAGTCACCACGGTAAAACCAAAAACATGTGTAGTATCTGACCCGTTCTATGCAGGCTTTACATCTGTAAGGCCGTAATGTGTTTAACAGCCACCTAAGCACCATATTAGGACATGCTCTGCATGTGTGTCCTGTGTCTTCTTCCTTTATGTAAGAGGAGCTGCTAAAAGATGACACTGGAGCCTCTGGGCCCCTCGTTGTCCTGCATAGGAGGATGTGTAGCATGAAACATCTTCATGTACTCCCTTTTTTGGTAATAACAGAACGCTATACTATTGGGTTGGCCATATTGTACAGCGTGAGCTCATCAGTAAAGAATGTGTTTACTTGACTGTATAAGAAGGAGGTGACGATGAAGACACCTTGGAGTTCTTCACCATCGGGACCGCGGAACCTCCCTCAGACAAACTGCAGTGTTCGATTGATGCCTGACTGTTCTCTCCAATAAACATCTTTGATAACCAAGTCGGTGTCTGCGAAGTTTCCTTCCTCATCAACACATCTCGGCAGCCACCAGGAGAAGATTCACAACACATGTGTGTGAAGAACATTGATTCCTCAAACCAAAGTCCCGCCTGGATTTGAACCAACAACCTTCAGCAAAGGAAGAGAGCAGCTTAAACCACTGACCTATGCAGTCACACTAGATCATTGCAAAGAGGTGTGTGAAGAATATTTAATCATGGCTTTTTTTAAACCATATATGACCTCTTTGCCGTGGGTCAGTGTGACCTCATAGGTCAGTGGTTTAAGCTGCTCTCTTCCTTTGCTGAAGGTTGTTGGATCGAATCCAGGCGGGACTCTGGTTTGAAGAATCAATATTCTTCACACACGTTTTTGTGTTTTTATACATCAATTATATAACTTTTTCCCTTTTTATTTTGTGATTCATTGCTGGAATAGTTACAGGGGTGCTGATTTATAAGCTGTCATACGATCCTCTTTCGCACCATACAGTAATTTCTAAATAGGATACTTGGTCTTAAAAATTGTGACTGCAATGCATGACAGTCACCACGGTAAAACCAAAAACATGTGTGTGAAGATATTGATTCTTCAAACCAAAGTCCCGCCTGGATTCGAACCAACAACCTTCCGCAAGAAAGTCAGCTGCTTAAACCACTGACCTATGCAGTCACACTAGATCATTGCAAAGAGGTCATATATGGTTCAAAAAAAGCCATAATTTCAATATAATCTCTGGATGTGATTTCTGTGTCAACACAAATTCCATATTTTCACAGCATGTGAAGAAAAACATCTGTGTGAAGAATATTTAATCATGGCTTTTTTTAAACCATATATGACCTCTTTGCAGTGACTCAGTGTGACCTCATAGGTCAGTGGTTTAAGCTGCTCACTTCTTTTGCTGAAGGTTGTTGGTTCGAATCCAGGTGGGACTTTGGTTTGAAGAATCAATATTCTTCACACACATGTTTTTGTTTTTTTATACATCAATTATATAACTTTTTCCCTTTTTATTTTGTGATTCATTGCTGGAATAGTTACAGGGGTGCTGATTTATAAGCTGTCATACAATCCTCTTTCGCACCATACAGTAATTTCTAAATAGGATACTTGGTCTTAAAAATTGTGACTGCAATGCATGACAGTCACCACGGTAAAACCAAAAACATGTGTGTGAAGATACTTGATTCTTCAAACCAAAGTCCCGCCTGGATTCGAACCAACAACCTTCCGCAAGAAAGTCAGCTGCTTAAACCACTGACCTATGCAGTCGCACTAGATCATTGCAAAGAGGTCATATATGGTTCAAAAAAGGCATAATTTCAATATAATCTCTGGATGTGATTTCTGTGTCAACACAAATTCCATATTTTCACAGCATGTGAAGAAAAACATCTGTGTGAAGAATATTTAATCATGGCTTTTTTTAAACCATATATGACCTCTTTGCAGGGACTCAGTGTGACCTCATAGGTCAGTGGTTTAAGCTGCTCACTTCTTTTGCTGAAGGTTGTTGGTTCGAATCCAGGCGGGACTTTGGTTTGAAGAATCAATATTCTTCACACACATGTTTTGTTTTTTATACATCAATTATATAACTTTTTCCCTTTTTAGTTTGTGATTCATTGCTGGAATAGTTACAGGGGTGCTGATTTATAAGCTGTCATACGATCCTCTTTCGCACCATACAGTAATTTCTAAATAGGATACTTGGTCCTAAAAAATTGTGATGCAATGCATGACAGTCACCACGGTAAAACCAAAAACATATGTGTGAAGAATATTGATTCTTCAAACCAAAGTCCCGCCTGGATTCGAACCAACAACCTTCCGCAAGAAAGTCAGCTGCTTAAACCACTGACCTATGCAGTCACACTAGAACATTGCAAATAGGTCATATATGGTTCAAAAAAGGCATAATTTCAATATAATCTCTGGATGTGATTTCTGTGTCAACACAAATTCCATATTTTCACAGCATGTGAAGAAAAACATCTGTGTGAAGAATATTTAATCATGGCTTTTTTTAAACCATATATGACCTCTTTGCAGTGGACTCAGTGTGACCTCATAGGTCAGTGGTTTAAGCTGCTCACTTCCTTTGCTGAAGGTTGTTGGTTCGAATCCAGGCGGGACTTTGGTTTGAAGAATCAATATTCTTCACACACATGTTTTTGTTTTTTTATACATCAATTATATAACTTTTTCCCTTTTTATTTTGTGATTCATTGCTGGAATAGTTACAGGGGTGCTGATTTATAAGCTGTCATACAATCCTCTTTCGCACCATACAGTAATTTCTAAATAGGATACTTGGTCTTAAAAATTGTGATGCAATGCATGACAGTCACCACGGTAAAACCAAAAACATGTTGTGAAGAATATTGATTCTTCAAACCAAAGTCCCGCCTGGATTCGAACCAACAACCTTCCGCAAGAAAGTCAGCTGCTTAAACCACTGACCTATGCAGTCACACTAGATCATTGCAAAGAGGTCATATATGGTTCAAAAAAGGCATAATTTCAATATAATCTCTGGATGTGATTTCTGTGTCAACACAAATTCCATATTTTCACAGCATGTGAAGAAAAACATCTGTGTGAAGAATATTTAATCATGGCTTTTTTAAACCATATATGACCTCTTTGCAGGGACTCAGTGTGACCTCATAGGTCAGTGGTTTAAGCTGCTCGCTTCCTTTGCTGAAGGTTGTTGGTTCGAATCCAGGCGGGACTTTGGTTTGAAGAATCAATATTCTTCACACACATGTTTTTGTTTTTTTATACATCAATTATATAACTTTTTCCCTTTTTATTTTGTGATTCATTGCTGGAATAGTTACAGGGGTGCTGATTTATAAGCTGTCATACAATCCTCTTTCGCACCATACAGTAATTTCTAAATAGGATACTTGGTCTTAAAAATTGTGATGCAATGCATGACAGTCACCACGGTAAAACCAAAAACATGTGTGTGAAGAATATTGATTCTTCAAACCAAAGTCCCGCCTGGATTCGAACCAACAACCTTCCGCAAGAAAGTCAGCTGCTTAAACCACTGACCTATGCAGTCACACTAGATCATTGCAAAGAGGTCATATATGGTTCAAAAAAGGCATAATTTCAATATAATCTCTGGATGTGATTTCTGTGTCAACACAAATTCCATATTTTCACAGCATGTGAAGAAAAACATCTGTGTGAAGAATATTTAATCATGGCTTTTTTTAAACCATATATGACCTCTTTGCAGGGACTCAGTGTGACCTCATAGGTCAGTGGTTTAAGCTGCTCACTTCCTTTGCTGAAGGTTGTTGGTTCGAATCCAGGCGGGACTTTGGTTTGAAGAATCAATATTCTTCACACACATGTTTTTGTTTTTTTATACATCAATTATATAACTTTTTCCCTTTTTAGTTTGTGATTCATTGCTGGAATAGTTACAGGGGTGCTGATTTATAAGCTGTCATACAATCCTCTTTCGCACCATACAGTAATTTCTAAATAGGATACTTGGTCTTAAAAATTGTGATGCAATGCATGACAGTCACCACGGTAAAACCAAAAACATGTGTGTGAAGAATATTGATTCTTCAAACCAAAGTCCCGCCTGGATTCGAACCAACAACCTTCCGCAAGAAAGTCAGCTGCTTAAACCACTGACCTATGCAGTCACACTAGATCATTGCAAAGAGGTCATATATGGTTCAAAAAAGGCATAATTTCAATATAATCTCTGGATGTGATTTCTGTGTCAACACAAATTCCATATTTTCACAGCATGTGAAGAAAAAATCTGTGTGAAGAATATTTAATCATGGCTTTTTTTAAACCATATATGACCTCTTTGCAGTGGACTCAGTGTGACCTCATAGGTCAGTGGTTTAAGCTGCTCAGCTTCTTTGCTGAAGGTTGTTGGTTCGAATCCAGGCGGGACTTTGGTTTGAAGAATCAATATTCTTCACACACATGTTTTTGTTTTTTTATACATCAATTATATAACTTTTTCCCTTTTTAGTTTGTGATTCATTGCTGGAATAGTTACAGGGGTGCTGATTTATAAGCTGTCATACGAATCCTCTTTCGCACCATACAGTAATTTCTAAATAGGATACTTGGTCTTAAAAAATTGTGATGCAATGCATGACAGTCACCACGGTAAAACCAAAAACATGTGTGTGAAGAATATTGATTCTTCAAACCAAAGTCCCGCCTGGATTCGAACCAACAACCTTCCGCAAGAAAGTCAGCTGCTTAAACCACTGACCTATGCAGTCACACTAGATCATTGCAAAGAGGTCATATATGGTTCAAAAAAGGCATAATTTCAATATAATCTCTGGATGTGATTTCTGTGTCAACACAAATTCCATATTTTCACAGCATGTGAAGAAAAACATCTGTGTGAAGAATATTTAATCATGGCTTTTTTTAAACCATATATGACCTCTTTGCAGTGGACTCAGTGTGACCTCATAGGTCAGTGGTTTAAGCTGCTCTCTTCCTTTGCTGAAGGTTGTTGGATCGAATCCAGGCGGGACTTTGGTTTGAAGAATCAATATTCTTCACACACATGTTTTTGTTTTTTTATACATCAATTATATAACTTTTTCCCTTTTTATTTTGTGATTCATTGCTGGAATAGTTACAGGGGTGCTGATTTATAAGCTGTCATACAATCCTCTTTCGCACCATACAGTAATTTCTAAATAGGATACTTGGTCTTAAAAATTGTGATGCAATGCATGACAGTCACCACGGTAAAACCAAAAACATGTGTGTGAAGAATATTGATTCTTCAAACCAAAGTCCCGCCTGGATTCGAACCAACAACCTTCCGCAAGAAAGTCAGCTGCTTAAACCACTGACCTATGCAGTCACACTAGATCATTGCAAAGAGGTCATATATGGTTCAAAAAAGGCATAATTTCAATATAATCTCTGGATGTGATTTCTGTGTCAACACAAATTCCATATTTTCACAGCATGTGAAGAAAAACATCTGTGTGAAGAATATTTAATCATGGCTTTTTTTAAACCATATATGACCTCTTTGCAGTGGACTCAGTGTGACCTCATAGGTCAGTGGTTTAAGCTGCTCAGCTTCTTTTGCTGAAGGTTGTTGGTTCGAATCCAGGCGGGACTTTGGTTTGAAGAATCAATATTCTTCACACACATGTTTTTGTTTTTTTATACATCAATTATATAACTTTTTCCCTTTTTATTTTGTGATTCATTGCTGGAATAGTTACAGGGGTGCTGATTTATAAGCTGTCATACAATCCTCTTTCGCACCATACAGTAATTTCTAAATAGGATACTTGGTCTTAAAAATTGTGATGCAATGCATGACAGTCACCACGGTAAAACCAAAAACATGTGTGTGAAGAATATTGATTCTTCAAACCAAAGTCCCGCCTGGATTCGAACCAACAACCTTCCGCAAGAAAGTCAGCTGCTTAAACCACTGACCTATGCAGTCACACTAGATCATTGCAAAGAGGTCATATATGCTTCAAAAAAGGCATAATTTCAATATAATCTCTGGATGTGATTTCTGTGTCAACACAAATTCCATATTTTCACAGCATGTGAAGAAAAACATCTGTGTGAAGAATATTTAATCATGGCTTTTTTTAAACCATATATGACCTCTTTGCAGGGACTCAGTGTGACCTCATAGGTCAGTGGTTTAAGCTGCTCGCTTCTTTTGCTGAAGGTTGTTGGTTCGAATCCAGGCGGGACTTTGGTTTGAAGAATCAATATTCTTCACACACATGTTTTTGTTTTTTTATACATCAATTATATAACTTTTTCCCTTTTTAGTTTGTGATTCATTGCTGGAATAGTTACAGGGGTGCTGATTTATAAGCTGTCATACAATCCTCTTTCGCACCATACAGTAATTTCTAAATAGGATACTTGGTCTTAAAAATTGTGATGCAATGCATGACAGTCACCACGGTAAAACCAAAAACATGTGTGTGAAGAATATTGATTCTTCAAACCAAAGTCCCGCCTGGATTCGAACCAACAACCTTCCGCAAGAAAGTCAGCTGCTTAAACCACTGACCTATGCAGTCACACTAGATCATTGCAAAGAGGTCATATATGGTTCAAAAAAGGCATAATTTCAATATAATCTCTGGATGTGATTTCTGTGTCAACACAAATTCCATATTTTCACAGCATGTGAAGAAAAAAATCTGTGTGAAGAATATTTAATCATGGCTTTTTTTAAACCATATATGACCTCTTTGCAGTGGGCTCAGTGTGACCTCATAGGTCAGTGGTTTAAGCAGCTGACTTTCTTGCTGAAGGTTGTTGGTTCGAATCCAGGCGGGACTTTGGTTTGAAGAATCAATATTCTTCACACACATGTTTTGTTTTTTTATACATCAATTATATAACTTTTTCCCTTTTTATTTTGTGATCCATTGCTGGAATAGTTACAGGGGTGCTGATTTATAAGCTGTCATAGAATCCTCTTTCGCACCATACAGTAATTTCTAAATAGGATACTTGGTCTTAAAAATTGTGATGCAATGCATGACAGTCACCACGGTAAAACCAAAAACATGTGTGTGAAGAATATTGATTCTTCAAACCAAAGTCCCGCCTGGATTCGAACCAACAACCTTCCAGCAAGAAAGTCAGCTGCTTAAACCACTGACCTATGCAGTCACACTAGATCATTGCAAAGAGGTCATATATGGTTCAAAAAAGGCATAATTTCAATATAATCTCTGGATGTGATTTCTGTGTCAACACAAATTCCATATTTTCACAGCATGTGAAGAAAAACATCTGTGTGAAGAATATTTAATCATGGCTTTTTTTAAACCATATATGACCTCTTTGCAGGGACTCAGTGTGACCTCATAGGTCAGTGGTTTAAGCTGCTCACTTCCTTTGTTGAAGGTTGTTGGTTCGAATCCAGGCGGGACTTTGGTTTGAAGAATCAATATTCTTCACACACATGTTTTGTTTTTTTATACATCAATTATATAACTTTTTCCCTTTTTATTTTGTGATTCATTGCTGGAATAGTTACAGGGGTGCTGATTTATAAGCTGTCATACAATCCTCTTTCGCACCATACAGTAATTTCTAAATAGGATACTTGGTCTTAAAAATTGTGATGCAATGCATGACAGTCACCACGGTAAAACCAAAAACATGTGTGTGAAGAATATTGATTCTTCAAACCAAAGTCCCGCCTGGATTCGAACCAACAACCTTCCGCAAGAAAGTCAGCTGCTTTAAACCACTGACCTATGCAGTCACACTAGATCATTGCAAAGAGGTCATATATGGTTCAAAAAAGGCATAATTTCAATATAATCTCTGGATGTGATTTCTGTGTCAACACAAATTCCATATTTTCACAGCATGTGAAGAAAAACATCTGTGTGAAGAATATTTAATCATGGCTTTTTTTAAACCATATATGACCTCTTTGCAATGGACTCAGTGTGACCTCATAGGTCAGTGGTTTAAGCTGCTAGCTTGGTTTGCTGAAGGTTGTTGGTTCGAATCCAGGCGGGACTTTGGTTTGAAGAATCAATATTCTTCACACACATGTTTTTGTTTTTTTATACATCAATTATATAACTTTTTCCCTTTTTATTTTGTGATTCATTGCTGGAATAGTTACAGGGGTGCTGATTTATAAGCTGTCATACAATCCTCTTTCGCACCATACAGTAATTTCTAAATAGGATACTTGGTCTTAAAAATTGTGATGCAATGCATGACAGTCACCACGGTAAAACCAAAAACATGTGTGTGAAGAATATTGATTCTTCAAACCAAAGTCCCGCCTGGATTCGAACCAACAACCTTCCGCAAGAAAGTCAGCTGCTTAAACCACTGACCTATGCAGTCGCACTAGATCATTGCAAAGAGGTCATATATGGTTCAAAAAAGGCATAATTTCAATATAATCTCTGGATGTGATTTCTGTGTCAACACAAATTCCATATTTTCACAGCATGTGAAGAAAAACATCTGTGTGAAGAATATTTAATCATGGCTTTTTTTAAACCATATATGACCTCTTTGCAGTGGACTCAGTGTGACCTCATAGGTCAGTGGTTTAAGCTGCTCAGCTTCTTTTGCTGAAGGTTGTTGGTTCGAATCCAGGCGGGACTTTGGTTTGAAGAATCAATATTCTTCACACACTGTTTTTGTTTTTTTATACATCAATTATATAACTTTTTCCCTTTTTATTTTGTGATTCATTGCTGGAATAGTTACAGGGGTGCTGATTTATAAGCTGTCATACAATCCTCTTTCGCACCATACAGTAATTTCTAAATAGGATACTTGGTCTTAAAAATTGTGATGCAATGCATGACAGTCACCACGGTAAAACCAAAAACATGTGTGTGAAGAATATTGATTCTTCAAACCAAAGTCCCGCCTGGATTCGAACCAACAACCTTCCGCAAGAAAGTCAGCTGCTTAAACCACTGACCTATGCAGTCACACTAGATCATTGCAAAGAGGTCATATATGGTTCAAAAAAGGCATAATTTCAATATCATCTCTGGATGTGATTTCTGTGTCAACACAAATTCCATATTTTCACAGCATGTGAAGAAAAACATCTGTGTGAAGAATATTTAATCATGGCTTTTTTTAAACCATATATGACCTCTTTGCAGTGGGTCAGTGTGACCTCATAGGTCAGTGGTTTAAGCTGCTCATCTTCCTTTGCTGAAGGTTGTTGGTTCGAATCCAGGCGGGACTTTGGTTTGAAGAATCAATATTCTTCACACACATGTTTTTGTTTTTTTATACATCAATTATATAACTTTTTCCCTTTTTAGTTTGTGATTCATTGCTGGAATAGTTACAGGGGTGCTGATTTATAAGCTGTCATACAATCCTCTTTCGCACCATACAGTAATTTCTAAATAGGATACTTGGTCTTAAAAATTGTGATGCAATGCATGACAGTCACCACGGTAAAACCAAAAACATGTGTGTGAAGAATATTGATTCTTCAAACCAAAGTCCCGCCTGGATTCGAACCAACAACCTTCCGCAAGAAAGTCAGCTGCTTAAACCACTGACCTATGCAGTCACACTAGATCATTGCAAAGAGGTCATATATGGTTCAAAAAAGGCATAATTTCAATATCATCTGTGGATGTGATTTCTGTGTCAACACAAATTCCATATTTTCACAGCATGTGAAGAAAAACATCTGTGTGAAGAATATTTAATCATGGCTTTTTTTAAACCATATATGACCTCTTTGCAGTGGAGAAGCGTGACTGCATAGGTCAGTGGTTTAAGCTGCTGACTTTCTTGCGGAAGGTTGTTGGTTCGAATCCAGGCGGGACTTTGGTTTGAAGAATCAATATTCTTCACACACATGTTTTTGTTTTTTTATACATCAATTATATAACTTTTTCCCTTTTTAGTTTGTGATTCATTGCTGGAATAGTTACAGGGGTGCTGATTTATAAGCTGTCATACAATCCTCTTTCGCACCATACAGTAATTTCTAAATAGGATACTTGGTCCTTAAAAATTGTGATGCAATGCATGACAGTCACCACGGTAAAACCAAAAACATGTGTGTGAAGAATATTGATTCTTCAAACCAAAGTCCCGCCTGGATTCGAACCAACAACCTTCCGCAAGAAAGTCAGCTGCTTAAACCACTGACCTATGCAGTCACACTAGATCATTGCAAAGAGGTCATATATGGTTCAAAAAAGGCATAATTTCAATATAATCTCTGGATGTGATTTCTGTGTCAACACAAATTCCATATTTTCACAGCATGTGAAGAAAAACATCTGTGTGAAGAATATTTAATCATGGCTTTTTTTAAACCATATATGACCTCTTTGCAGTGGACTCAGTGTGGACCTCATAGGTCAGTGGTTTAAGCTGCTCGCTTCTTTTGCTGAAGGTTGTTGGTTCGAATCCAGGCGGGACTTTGGTTTGAAGAATCAATATTCTTCACACACATGTTTTTGTTTTTTTATACATCAATTATATAACTTTTTCCCTTTTTATTTTGTGATTCATTGCTGGAATAGTTACAGGGGTGCTGATTTATAAGCTGTCATACAATCCTCTTTCGCACCATACAGTAATTTCTAAATAGGATACTTGGTCTTAAAAATTGTGACGCAATGCATGACAGTCACCACGGTAAAACCAAAAACATGTGTGTGAAGAATATTGATTCTTCAAACCAAAGTCCCGCCTGGATTCGAACCAACAACCTTCCGCAAGAAAGTCAGCTGCTTAAACCACTGACCTATGCAGTCGCACTAGATCATTGCAAAGAGGTCATATATGGTTCAAAAAAGGCATAATTTCAATATAATCTCTGGATGTGATTTCTGTGTCAACACAAATTCCATATTTTCACAGCATGTGAAGAAAAACATCTGTGTGAAGAATATTTAATCATGGCTTTTTTTAAACCATATATGACCTCTTTGCAGGGACTCAGTGTGACCTCATAGGTCAGTGGTTTAAGCTGCTAGCTTGGTTTGCTGAAGGTTGTTGGTTCGAATCCAGGCGGGACTTTGGTTCGAAGAATCAATATTCTTCACACACTTTTTTTTTGTTTTTTTATACATCAATTATATAACTTTTTCCCTTTTTATTTTGTGATTCATTGCTGGAATAGTTACAGGGGTGCTGATTTATAAGCTGTCATACAATCCTCTTTCGCACCATACAGTAATTTCTAAATAGGATACTTGGTCTTAAAAATTGTGACGCAATGCATGACAGTCACCACGGTAAAACCAAAAAAATGTTTGTGAAGATACTTGATTCTTCAAACCAAAGTCCCGCCTGGATTCGAACCAACAACCTTCCGCAAGAAAGTCAGCTGCTTAAACCACTGACCTATGCAGTCGCACTAGATCATTGCAAAGAGGTCATATATGGTTCAAAAAAGGCATAATTTCAATATAATCTCTGGATGTGATTTCTGTGTCAACACAAATTCCATATTTTCACAGCATGTGAAGAAAAACATCTGTGTGAAGAATATTTAATCATGGCTTTTTTTAAACCATATATGACCTCTTTGCAGTGACTCAGTGTGACCTCATAGGTAAGTGGTTTAAGCTGCTCACTTCCTTTGCTGAAGGTTGTTGGTTCGAATCCAGGTGGGACTTTGGTTTGAAGAATCAATATTCTTCACACACATGTTTTTGTTTTTTTATACATCAATTATATAACTTTTTCCCTTTTTATTTTGTGATTCATTGCTGGAATAGTTACAGGGGTGCTGATTTATAAGCTGTCATACAATCCTCTTTCGCACCATACAGTAATTTCTAAATAGGATACTTGGTCTTAAAAATTGTGATGCAATGCATGACAGTCACCACGGTAAAACCAAAAACATGTGTGTGAAGAATATTGATTCTTCAAACCAAAGTCCCGCCTGGATTCGAACCAACAACCTTCCGCAAGAAAGTCAGCTGCTTAAACCACTGACCTATGCAGTCACACTAGATCATTGCAAAGAGGTCATATATGGTTCAAAAAAGGCATAATTTCAATATAATCTGTGGATGTGATTTCTGTGTCAACACAAATTCCATATTTTCACAGCATGTGAAGAAAAACATCTGTGTGAAGAATATTTAATCATGGCTTTTTTTAAACCATATATGACCTCTTTGCAGGGACTCAGTGTGACCTCATAGGTCAGTGGTTTAAGCTGCTAGCTTGTTTTGCTGAAGGTTGTTGGTTCGAATCCAGGCGGGTCTTTGGTTTGAAGAATCAATATTCTTCACACACATGTTTTGTTTTTTTATACATCAATTATATAACTTTTTCCCTTTTTATTTTGTGATTCATTGCTGGAATAGTTACAGGGGTGCTGATTTATAAGCTGTCATACGATCCTCTTTCGCACCATACAGTAATTTCTAAATAGGATACTTGGTCCTAAAAATTGTGATGCAATGCATGACAGTCACCACGGTAAAACCAAAAACATGTGTGTGAAGAATATTGATTCTTCAAACCAAAGTCCAGCCTGGATTCGAACCAACAACCTTCCGCAAGAAAGTCAGCTGCTTAAACCACTGACCTATGCAGTCACACTAGATCATTGCAAAGAGGTCATATATGGTTCAAAAAAGGCATAATTTCAATATAATCTCTGGATGTGATTTCTGTGTCAACACAAATTCCATATTTTCACAGCATGTGAAGAAAAACATCTGTGTGAAGAATATTTAATCATGGCTTTTTTTAAACCATATATGACCTCTTTGCAGTGACTCAGTGTGACCTCATAGGTCAGTGGTTTAAGCTGCTCACTTCCTTTGCTGAAGGTTGTTGGTTCGAATCCAGGCGGGACTTTGGTTTGAAGAATCAATATTCTTCACACACATGTTTTTGTTTTTTTATACATCAATTATATAACTTTTTCCCTTTTTATTTTGTGATTCATTGCTGGAATAGTTACAGGGGTGCTGATTTATAAGCTGTCATACAATCCTCTTTCGCACCATACAGTAATTTCTAAATAGGATACTTGGTCTTAAAAATTGTGATGCAATGCATGACAGTCACCACGGTAAAACCAAAAACATGTGTGTGAAGAATATTGATTCTTCAAACCAAGTCCCGCCTGGATTCGAACCAACAACCTTCCGCAAGAAAGTCAGCTGCTTAAACCACTGACCTATGCAGTCACACTAGATCATTGCAAAGAGGTCATATATGGTTCAAAAAAGGCATAATTTCAATATAATCTCTGGATGTGATTTCTGTGTCAACACAAATTCCATATTTTCACAGCATGTGAAGAAAAACATCTGTGTGAAGAATATTTAATCATGGCTTTTTTTAAACCATATATGACCTCTTTGCAGTGACTCAGTGTGACCTCATAGGTAAGTGGTTTAAGCTGCTCACTTCCTTTGCTGAAGGTTGTTGGTTCGAATCCAGGCGGGACTTTGGTTTGAAGAATCAATATTCTTCACACACATGTTTTTGTTTTTTTATACATCAATTATATAACTTTTTCCCTTTTTAGTTTGTGATTCATTGCTGGAATAGTTACAGGGGTGCTGATTTATAAGCTGTCATATGATCCTCTTTCCCACCATACAGTAATTTCTAAATAGGATACTTGGTCTTAAAAATTGTGATGCAATGCATGACAGTCACCACGGTAAAACCAAAAACATGTGTGTGAAGAATATTGATTCTTCAAACCAAAGTCCCGCTTGGATTCGAACCGACAACCTTCCGCAAGAAAGTCAGCTGCTTAAACCACTGACCTATGCAGTCACACTAGATCATTGCAAAGAGGTCATATATGGTTCAAAAAAGGCATAATTTCAATATAATCTCTGGATGTGATTTCTGTGTCAACACAAATTCCATATTTTCACAGCATGTGAAAAAAAAATCTGTGTGAAGAATATTTAATCATGGCTTTTTTTAAACCATATATGACCTCTTTGCAGTGGGTCAGTGTGACCTCATAGGTCAGTGGTTTAAGCAGCTGACTTTCTTGCGGAAGGTTGTTGGTTCGAATCCAGGCGGGACTTTGGTTTGAAGAATCAATATTCTTCACACACATGTTTTGTTTTTTTATACATCAATTATATAACTTTTTCCCTTTTTATTTTGTGATTCATTGCTGGAATAGTTACAGGGGTGCTGATTTATAAGCTGTCATACGATCCTCTTTCGCACCATACAGTAATTTCTAAATAGGATACTTGGTCTTAAAAATTGTGATGCAATGCATGACAGTCACCACGGTAAAACCAAAAACATGTGTGTGAAGATAATTGATTCTTCAAACCAAAGTCCCGCCTGGATTCGAACCAACAACCTTCCGCAAGAAAGTCAGCTGCTTAAACCACTGACCTATGCAGTCGCACTAGATCATTGCAAAGAGGTCATATATGGTTCAAAAAAGGCATAATTTCAATATAATCTCTGGATGTGATTTCTGTGTCAACACAAATTCCATATTTTCACAGCATGTGAAGAAAAACATCTGTGTGAAGAATATTTAATCATGGCTTTTTTTAAACCATATATGACCTCTTTGCAGTGACTCAGTGTGACCTCATAGGTCAGTGGTTTAACACTAGAAGTCCGAGCATTTTTCTGTCTACGTAGAAGACCCACACAGAGGCCATTTGGCCTGACCACTTTTCCCGAATACACTAATCACTCATTTTGTTATGGTAATGAGGCTGTTAGTGGCAGTGTGTGGGGTGAGGGGGTCACACCTTACAGAGAATGAGGAATAAAAACACATTCACTCAGAACTGAAGAAGCCTTCTGGATAGAAGGCGAAATGTCTTCAAGAGAAGAAACCCAGTCCAGTTGACAGAGAAAACTACAATGATACAATGACCTGGATGATTGAGAATCTACACAGACAAAAACACATTCTATTCTAAATTGTGGACCTGTGAATGTCCCATGTGACCATAACGACTCATTGACTGCAACCAGACAATTGTTTGATGGATAAATACCTCAGTGCACATGGACTATCGCTTCAGCAGCTCTTCTCAGCAGCATGCACAGCATGATTCAGACACAGGATACCACCAAAAAGAAGCCAAACACCATCACACTCTACAACACAACAAAGTGCGGCGTCGATGTCATGGACCAGGTGGTGCGAGAGTACACTGTCCGCGCAGGAACACGGCGCTGGCCAGTAGCAGTGTTCTATAACATGATAGATATGGCAGCACTGAATGCACACGTGCTCTATCAGTTATGCACCGGGAGGCAGGAGAGACGGGTGGATTTCCTGCTGGAGCTTGCAAGAGAGTTGGCTCAAACCCACTTGGGTCAGAAAAAGGCCCAAAAGGAACAATTATTTTGGCAACAACCCTCCACATCACAACTAGGAAAAAGAGCCAAGTGTCAGGCTAAAATTAAATGTAGGGACAATAATGCAACTGTGCGCTGTGTTGACTGCTACCGATTTACATGTGGGAAATGCCCAAAGGAGCAATGGCAGTGCCAGGATTGTGAGTGACTGCTCAAATGTATTTCACTCATAATGCATGGCTTTTCATTCTTTGTAAATATGCTTGGGTTTCTTTTTCTTTTTTACTATTTTTAGCACAAAAATAACAATTACTTCTGCAACAACCCTCCACACCAAAACTGGGAAAAAGTTGCTTTTTCATTCTTTGTAAATATGTTTTGTTTTTTTAACAATAAATGTCAGTGTGTTGATCCCTTCCTTCCTGTTGATCCTTTGCACTGCATACAGCTCATAGTCCAGTTTAAGTCTCTATGGCTATGTTCACTGAGGTATTTATCCATCTCACAACTAAAGCTTGCTCTCAAAAGAACCTCCTGAGCTGTAAGGTATGTCCCCTCCCCCACACAGGTTCAAGTGGCTCCGGCCGTGTGCCACTAACAGCCACATTTCCATAACAAAATGAGTGTCCACAGGGGGGACTTGGGGCCAATTGGCCGTCTTGTGGGTTTTCTAGGTAAAAAGGCCAAATGGCCGCTCTCTGGGACTTCTAGTGTTAAGCTGCTCACTTCTTTTGCCGAAGGTTGTTGGTTCGAATCCAGGCGGGACTTTGGTTTGAAGAATCATGATTCTTCACACACATGTTTTTGTTTTTTATACATCAATTATATAACTTTTTCCCTTTTTATTTTGTGATTCATTGCTGGAATAGTTACAGGGGTGCTGATTTATAAGCTGTCATACGATCCTCTTTCCCACCATACAGTAATTTCTAAATAGGATACTTGGTCCTAAAAATTGTGATGCAATGTATGACAGTCACCACGGTAAAACCAAAAACATGTGTAGTATCTGACCCGTTCTATGCAGGCTTTACATCTGTAAGGCCGTAATGTGTTTAACAGCCACCTAAGCACCATATTAGGACATGCTCTGCATGTGTGTCCTGTGTCTTCTTCCTTTATTTAAGAGGAGCTGCTAAAAGATGACACTGGAGCCTCTGGGCCCCTCGTTGTCCTGCATAGGAGGATGTGTAGCATGAAACATCTTCATGTACTCCCTTTTTTGGTAATAACAGAACGCTATACTATTGGGTTGGCCATATTGTACAGCGTGAGCTCATCAGTAAAGAATGTGTTTACTTGACTGTATAAGAAGGAGGTGACGATGAAGACACCTTGGAGTTCTTCACCATCGGGACCGCGGAACCTCCCTCGGACAAACTGCAGTGTTCGATTGATGCCTGACTGTTCTCTCCAATAAACATCTTTGATAACCAAGTCGGTGTCTGCGAAGTTTCCTTCCTCATCAACACATCTCGGCAGCCACCAGGAGAAGATTCACAACACATGTGTGTGAAGAACATTGATTCCTCAAACCAAAGTCCCGCCTGGATTTGAACCAACAACCTTCCGCAAGAAAGTCAGCTGCTTAAACCATGACCTATGCAGTCACACTAGATCATTGCAAAGAGGTGTGTGAAGAATATTTAATCATGGCTTTTTTTAAACCATATATGACCTCTTTGCCTTGGGTCAGTGTGACCTCATAGGTCAGTGGTTTAAGCTGCTCTCTTCCTTTGCTGAAGGTTGTTGGTTCGAATCCAGGCGGGACTTTGGTTTGAAGAATCAATATTCTTCACACACATGTTTTTGTATACATCAATTATATAACTTTTTCCCTTTTTATTTTGTGATTTATTGCTGGAACAGTTACAGGGGTGCTGATTTATAAGCTGTCATACGATCCTCTTTCGCACCATACAGTAATTTCTAAATAGGATACTTGGTCTTAAAAATTGTGACGCAATGCATGACAGTCACCACGGTAAAACCAAAAACATGTGTGTGAAGAGTATTGATTCTTCATACCAAAGTCCAGCCTGGATTCGAAACAACAACCTTCCACAAGAAAGTCAGCTGCTTAAACCACTGACCTATGCAATCACACTAGATCATTGCAAAGAGGTCATATATGCTTCAAAAAAGCCATAATTTCAATATAATCTCTCGATGTGATTTCTGTGTCAACACAAATTCCATATTTTCACAGCATGTGAAGAAAAACATCTGTGTGAAGAATATTTAATCATGGCTTTTTTTAAACCATATATGACCTCTTTGCAGTGACTCAGTGTGACCTCATAGGTCAGTGGTGTAAGCTGCTCACTTCTTTTGCTGAAGGTTGTTGGTTCGAATCCAGGCGGGACTTTGGTTTGAAGAATCAATATTCTTCACACACATGTTTTTGTTTTTTTATACATCAATTATATAACTTTTTCCCTTTTTATTTTGTGATTCATTGCTGGAATAGTTACAGGGGTGCTGATTTATAAGCTGTCATACGATCCTCTTTCCCACCATACAGTAATTTCTAAATAGGATACTTGGTCCTAAAAATTGTGATGCAATGCATGAGTCACCACGGTAAAACCAAAAACATGTATGTGAAGAATATTGATTCTTCAAACCATAGTACCACCTGGATTCGAACCAACAACCTTCCGCAAGAAAGGCAGCTGCTTAAACCACTGACCTATGCAGTCACGCTAGGTCATTGCAAAGAGGTCATATATGGTTCAAAAAAGGCATAATTTCAATATAATCTCTGGATGTGATTTCTGTGTCAACACAAATTCCATATTTTCACAGCATGTGAAGAAAAACATCTGTGTGAAGAATATTTAATCATGGCTTTTTTTAAACCATATATGACCTCTTTGCAGTGATTCAGTGTGACCTCATAGGTCAGTGGTTTAAGCTGTTCACTTCTTTTGCCGAAGGTTGTTGGTTCGAATCCAGGCGGGACTTTGGTTTGAAGAATCAATATTCTTCACACACATGTTTTTGTATACAACAATTATATAACTTTTTCCCTTTTTATTTTGTGATCTATTGCTGGAACAGTTACAGGGGTGCTGATTTATAAGCTGTCATACGATCCTCTTTCCCACCATACAGTAATTTCTAAATAGGATACTTGGTCTTAAAAATTGTGATGCAATGCATGACAGTCACCACGGTAAAACCAAAAACATGTATGTGAAGAATATTGATTCTTCAAACCATAGTACCGCCTGGATTCGAACCAACAACCTTCCGCAAGAAAGGCAGCTGTTTAAACCACTGACCTATGCAGTCACACTAGATCATTGCAAAGAGGACATATATGGTTCAAAAAAGGCATAATTTCAATATAATCTCTGGATGTGATTTCTGTGTCAACACAAATTCCATATTTTCACAGCATGTGAAGAAAAACATCTGTGTGAAGAATATTTAATCATGGCTTTTTTAAACCATATATGACCTCTTTGCAGGGACTCAGTGTGGCCTCATAGGTCAGTGGTTTAAGCTGCTAGCTTGGTTTGCTGAAGGTTGTTGGTTCGAATCCAGGCGGGACTTTGGTTTGAAGAATCAATATTCTTCACACACATGTTTTTGTTTTTTTATACATCAATTATATAACTTTTTCCCTTTTTATTTTGTGATTCATTGCTGGAATAGTTACAGGGGTGCTGATTTATAAGCTGTCATACAATCCTCTTTCGCACCATACAGTAATTTCTAAATAGGATACTTGGTCTTAAAAATTGTGACGCAATGCATGACAGTCACCACGGTAAAACCAAAAACATGTGTGTGAAGATACTTGATTCTTCAAACCAAAGTCCCGCCTGGATTCGAACCAACAACCTTCCGCAAGAAAGTCAGCTGCTTAAACCACTGACCTATGCAGTCGCACTAGATCATTGCAAAGAGGTCATATATGGTTCAAAAAAGGCATAATTTCAATATAATCTCTGGATGTGATTTCTGTGTCAACACAAATTCCATATTTTCACAGCATGTGAAGAAAAACATCTGTGTGAAGAATATTTAATCATGGCTTTTTTTAAACCATATATGACCTCTTTGCAGGGACTCAGTGTGACCTCATAGGTCAGTGGTTTAAGCTGCTAGCTTGTTTTGCTGAAGGTTGTTGGTTCGAATCCAGGCGGGACTTTGGTTTGAAGAATCAATATTCTTCACACACGTTTTTGTTTTTTTATACATCAATTATATAACTTTTTCCCTTTTTATTTTGTGATTCATTGCTGGAATAGTTACAGGGGTGCTGATTTATAAGCTGTCATACAATCCTCTTTCGCACCATACAGTAATTTCTAAATAGGATACTTGGTCCTAAAAATTGTGATGCAATGCATGACAGTCACCACGGTAAAACCAAAAACATGTGTGTGAAGAATATTGATTCTTCAAACCAAAGTCCCGCCTGGATTCGAACCAACAACCTTCCGCAAGAAAGTCAGCTGCTTAAACCACTGACCTATGCAGTCACACTAGATCATTGCAAAGAGGTCATATATGGTTCAAAAAAGGCATAATTTCAATATAATCTCTGGATGTGATTTCTGTGTCAACACAAATTCCATATTTTCACAGCATGTGAAGAAAAACATCTGTGTGAAGAATATTTAATCATGGCTTTTTTTAAACCATATATGACCTCTTTGCAGTGACTCAGTGTGACCTCATAGGTCAGTGGTTTAAGCTGCTCACTTCCTTTGCTGAGGGTTGTTGGTTCGAATCCAGGCGGGACTTTGGTTTGAAGAATCAATATTCTTCACACACATGTTTTTGTTTTTTATACATCAATTATATAACTTTTTCCCTTTTTATTTTGTGATTCATTGCTGGAATAGTTACAGGGGTGCTGATTTATAAGCTGTCATACAATCCTCTTTCGCACCATACAGTAATTTCTAAATAGGATACTTGGTCTTAAAAATTGTGACGCAATGCATGACAGTCACCACGGTAAAACCAAAAACATGTGTGTGAAGATACTTGATTCTTCAAACCAAAGTCCCGCCTGGATTCGAACCAACAACCTTCCGCAAGAAAGTCAGCTGCTTAAACCACTGACCTATGCAGTCGCACTAGATCATTGCAAAGAGGTCATATATGGTTCAAAAAAGGCATAATTTCAATATAATCTCTGGATGTGATTTCTGTGTCAACACAAATTCCATATTTTCACAGCATGTGAAGAAAAACATCTGTGTGAAGAATATTTAATCATGGCTTTTTTTAAACCATATATGACCTCTTTGCAGTGACTCAGTGTGACCTCATAGGTAAGTGGTTTAAGCTGCTCACTTCCTTTGCTGAGGGTTGTTGGTTCGAATCCAGGTGGGACTTTGGTTTGAAGAATCAATATTCTTCACACACATGTTTTTGTTTTTTTATACATCAATTATATAACTTTTTCCCTTTTTATTTTGTGATTCATTGCTGGAATAGTTACAGGGGTGCTGATTTATAAGCTGTCATACAATCCTCTTTCGCACCATACAGTAATTTCTAAATAGGATACTTGGTCTTAAAAATTGTGACGCAATGCATGACAGTCACCACGGTAAAACCAAAAACATGTGTGTGAAGATACTTGATTCTTCAAACCAAAGTCCCGCCTGGATTCGAACCAACAACCTTCCGCAAGAAAGTCAGCTGCTTAAACCACTGACCTATGCAGTCACACTAGATCATTGCAAAGAGGTCATATATGGTTCAAAAAAGGCATAATTTCAATATCATCTCTGGATGTGATTTCTGTGTCAACACAAATTCCATATTTTCACAGCATGTGAAGAAAAACATCTGTGTGAAGAATATTTAATCATGGCTTTTTTTAAACCATATATGACCTCTTTGCAGTGGCTCAGTGTGACCTCATAGGTCAGTGGTTTAAGCTGCTCACTTCTTTTGCTGAAGGTTGTTGGTTCGAATCCAGGCGGGACTCTGGTTTGAAGAATCAATATTCTTCACACACATGTTTTTGTTTTTTTATACATCAATTATATAACTTTTTCCCTTTTTATTTTGTGATTCATTGCTGGAATAGTTACAGGGGTGCTGATTTATAAGCTGTCATACAATCCTCTTTCGCACCATACAGTAATTTCTAAATAGGATACTTGGTCTTAAAAATTGTGATGCAATGCATGACAGTCACCACGGTAAAACCAAAAACATGTGTGTGAAGAATATTGATTCTTCAAACCAAAGTCCCGCCTGGATTCGAACCAACAACCTTCCGCAAGAAAGTCAGCTGCTTAAACCACTGACCTATGCAGTCACACTAGATCATTGCAAGAGGTCATATATGGTTCAAAAAAGGCATAATTTCAATATAATATGCTGGATGTGATTTCTGTGTCAACACAAATTCCATATTTTCACAGCATGTGAAGAAAAACATCTGTGTGAAGAATATTTAATCATGGCTTTTTTTAAACCATATATGACCTCTTTGCAGTGGCTCAGTGTGACCTCATAGGTCAGTGGTTTAAGCTGCTCAGCTTCCTTTGCTGAAGGTTGTTGGTTCGAATCCAGGCGGGACTTTGGTTTGAAGAATCAATATTCTTCACACACATGTTTTTGTTTTTTTATACATCAATTATATAACTTTTTCCCTTTTTATTTTGTGATTCATTGCTGGAATAGTTACAGGGGTGCTGATTTATAAGCTGTCATACAATCCTCTTTCGCACCATACAGTAATTTCTAAATAGGATACTTGGTCTTAAAAATTGTGATGCAATGCATGACAGTCACCACGGTAAAACCAAAAACATGTGTGTGAAGAATATTGATTCTTCAAACCAAAGTCCCGCCTGGATTCGAACCAACAACCTTCCTCAAGAAAGTCAGCTGCTTAAACCACTGACCTATGCCGTCGCACTAGATCATCGCAAAGAGGTCATATATGGTTCAAAAAAGGCATAATTTCAATATAATCTATGGATGTGATTTCTGTGTCAACACAAATTCCATATTTTCACAGCATGTGAAGAAAAAGATCTGTGGGAAGAATATTTAATCATGGCTTTTTTTAAACCATATATGACCTCTTTGCAGGGACTCAGTGTGACCTCATAGGTCAGTGGTTTAAGCTGCTAGCTTGGTTTGCTGAAGGTTGTTGGTTCGAATCCAGGCGGGACTTTGGTTTGAAGAATCAATATTCTTCACACACATGTTTTTGTTTTTTTTATACATCAATTATATAACTTTTTCCCTTTTTATTTTGTGATTCATTGCTGGAATAGTTACAGGGGTGCTGATTTATAAGCTGTCATACAATCCTCTTTCGCACCATACAGTAATTTCTAAATAGGATACTTGGTCTTAAAAATTGTGACTGCAATGCATGACAGTCACCACGGTAAAACCAAAAACATGTGTGTGAAGATACTTGATTCTTCAAACCAAAGTCCCGCCTGGATTCGAACCAACAACCTTCCGCAAGAAAGTCAGCTGCTTAAACCACTGACCTATGCAGTCACACTAGATCATTGCAAAGAGGTCATATATGGTTCAAAAAAGGCATAATTTCAATATAATCTCTGGATGTGATTTCTGTGTCAACACAAATTCCATATTTTCACAGCATGTGAAGAAAAACATCTGTGTGAAGAATATTTAATCATGGCTTTTTTTAAACCATATATGACCTCTTTGCAGTGGACTCAGTGTGACCTCATAGGTCAGTGGTTTAAGCTGCTCACTTTCTTGCTGAAGGTTGTTGGTTCGAATCCAGGCGGGACTTTGGTTTGAAGAATCAATATTCTTCACACACATGTTTTTGTTTTTTATACATCAATTATATAACTTTTTCCCTTTTTATTTTGTCATTCATTGCTGGAATAGTTACAGGGGTGCTGATTTATAAGCTGTCATACAATCCTCTTTCGCACCATACAGTAATTTCTAAATAGGATACTTGGTCTTAAAAATTGTGATGCAATGCATGACAGTCACCACGGTAAAACCAAAAACATGTGTGTGAAGAATATTGATTCTTCAAACCAAAGTCCCGCCTGGATTCGAACCAACAACCTTCCGCAAGAAAGTCAGCTGCTTAAACCACTGACCTATGCAGTCACATTAGATCATTGCAAAGAGGTCATATATGGTTCAAAAAAGGCATAATTTCAATATCATCTCTGGATGTGATTTCTGTGTCAACACAAATTCCATATTTTCACAGCATGTGAAGAAAAACATCTGTGTGAAGAATATTTAATCATGGCTTTTTTTAAACCATATATGACCTCTTTGCAGTGGCTCAGTGTGACCTCATAGGTCAGTGGTTTAAGCTGCTCTCTTCCTTTGCTGAAGGTTGTTGGTTCGAATCCAGGCGGGACTTTGGTTTGAAGAATCAATATTCTTCACACACATGTTTTGTTTTTTTATACATCAATTATATAACTTTTTCCCTTTTTAGTTTGTGATTCATTGCTGGAATAGTTACAGGGGTGCTGATTTATAAGCTGTCATACAATCCTCTTTCGCACCATACAGTAATTTCTAAATAGGATACTTGGTCCTAAAAATTGTGATGCAATGCATGACAGTCACCACGGTAAAACCAAAAACATGTGTGTGAAGAATATTGATTCTTCAAACCAAAGTCCAGCCTGGATTCGAACCAACAACCTTCCGCAAGAAAGTCAGCTGCTTAAACCACTGACCTATGCAGTCGCACTAGATCATTGCAAAGAGGTCATATATGGTTCAAAAAAGGCATAATTTCAATATAATCTCTGGATGTGATTTCTGTGTCAACACAAATTCCATATTTTCACAGCATGTGAAGAAAAACATCTGTGTGAAGAATATTTAATCATGGCTTTTTTTAAACCATATATGACCTCTTTGCAGGGACTCAGTGTGACCTCATAGGTCAGTGGTTTAAGCTGCTAGCTTGTTTTGCTGAAGGTTGTTGGTTCGAATCCAGGCGGGACTTTGGTTTGAAGAATCAATATTCTTCACACACATGTTTTTGTTTTTTTATACATCAATTATATAACTTTTTCCCTTTTTAGTTTGTGATTCATTGCTGGAATAGTTACAGGGGTGCTGATTTATAAGCTGTCATACAATCCTCTTTCGCACCATACAGTAATTTCTAAATAGGATACTTGGTCTTAAAAATTGTGACGCAATGCATGACAGTCACCACGGTAAAACCAAAAACATGTGTGTGAAGATAATTGATTCTTCAAACCAAAGTACCTCCTGGATTCGAACCAACAACTTTCTGCAAGAAAGTCAGCTGCTTAAACCACTGACCTATGCAGTCGCACTAGATCATTGCAAAGAGGTCATATATGGTTCAAAAAAGGCATAATTTCAATATAATCTCTGGATGTGATTTCTGTGTCAACACAAATTCCATATTTTCACAGCATGTGAAGAAAAACATCTGTGTGAAGAATATTAATCATGGCTTTTTTTAAACCATATATGACCTCTTTGCAGGGACTCAGTGTGACCTCATAGGTCAGTGGTTTAAGCTGCTAGCTTGTTTTGCTGAAGGTTGTTGGTTCGAATCCAGGCGGGACTTTCGTTTGAAGAATCAATATTCTTCACACACATGTTTCTGTATACATCAATTATATAACTTTTCCCCTTTTTATTTTGTGATTCATTGCTGGAATAGTTACAGGGGTGCTGATTTATAAGCTGTCATACAATCCTCTTTCGCACCATACAGTAATTTCTAAATAGGATACTTGGTCTTAAAAATTGTGACGCAATGCATGACAGTCACCACGGTAAAACCAAAAACATGTGTGTGAAGATACTTGATTCTTCAAACCAAAGTCCAGCCTGGATTCGAACCAACAACCTTCCGCAAGAAAGTCAGCTGCTTAAACCACTGACCTATGCAGTCACACTAGATCATTGCAAAGAGGTCATATATGCTTCAAAAAAGCCATAATTTCAATATAATTTCTGGATGTGATTCCTGTGTCAACACAAATTCCATATTTTCACAGCATGTGAAAAAAAAATCTTTGTGAAGAATATTTAATCATGGCTTTTTTTAAACCATATATGACCTCTTTGCCGTGGGTCAGTGTGACCTCATAGGTCAGTGGTTTAAGCTGCTAGCTTCTTTTGCTGAAGGTTGTTGGTTCGAATCCAGGCGGGACTTTGGTTTGAAGAATCAATATTCTTCACACACATGTTTTTTTTATACATCAATTATATAACTTTTTCCCTTTTTATTTTGTGATTCATTGCTGGAATAGTTACAGGGGTGCTGATTTATAAGCTGTCATACAATCCTCTTTCGCACCATACAGTAATTTCTAAATAGGATACTTGGTCTTAAAAATTGTGATGCAATGCATGACAGTCACCACGGTAAAACCAAAAACATGTGTGTGAAGATAATTGATTCTTCAAACCAAAGTACCTCCTGGATTCGAACCAACAACTTTCTGCAAGAAAGTCAGCTGCTTAAACCACTGACCTATGCAGTCGCACTAGATCATTGCAAAGAGGTCATATATGGTTCAAAAAAGGCATAATTTCAATATAATCTCTGGATGTGATTTCTGTGTCAACACAAATTCCATATTTTCACAGCATGTGAAGAAAAACATCTGTGTGAAGAATATTTAATCATGGCTTTTTTTAAACCATATATGACCTCTTTGCAGGGACTCAGTGTGACCTCATAGGTCAGTGGTTTAAGCTGCTAGCTTCTTTTGCTGAAGGTTGTTGGTTCGAATCCAGGCGGGACTTTGGTTTGAAGAATCAATATTCTTCACACACATGTTTTGTTTTTATACATCAATTATATAACTTTTTCCCTTTTTATTTTGTGATTCATTGCTGGAATAGTTACAGGGGTGCTGATTTATAAGCTGTCATACAATCCTCTTTCGCACCATACAGTAATTTCTAAATAGGATACTTGGTCTTAAAAATTGTGACGCAATGCATGACAGTCACCACGGTAAAACCAAAAACATGTGTGTGAAGATACTTGATTCTTCAAACCAAAGTCCAGCCTGGATTCGAACCAACAACCTTCCGCAAGAAAGTCAGCTGCTTAAACCACTGACCTATGCAGTCACACTAGATCATTGCAAAGAGGTCATATATGCTTCAAAAAAGCCATAATTTCAATATAATTTCTGGATGTGATTCCTGTGTCAACACAAATTCCATATTTTCACAGCATGTGAAAAAAAAATCTTTGTGAAGAATATTTAATCATGGCTTTTTTTAAACCATATATGACCTCTTTGCCGTGGGTCAGTGTGACCTCATAGGTCAGTGGTTTAAGCTGCTAGCTTGTTTTGCTGAAGGTTGTTGGTTCGAATCCAGGCGGGACTTTGGTTTGAAGAATCAATATTCTTCACACACATGTTTTTGTATACATCAATTATATAACTTTTTCCCTTTTTATTTTGTGATTCATTGCTGGAATAGTTACAGGGGTGCTGATTTATAAGCTGTCATACAATCCTCTTTCGCACCATACAGTAATTTCTAAATAGGATACTTGGTCTTAAAAATTGTGATGCAATGCATGACAGTCACCACGGTAAAACCAAAAACATGTGTGTGAAGATAATTGATTCTTCAAACCAAAGTCCCGCCTGGATTCGAACCAACAACCTTCCGCAAGAAAGTCAGCTGCTTAAACCACTGACCTATGCAGTCACACTAGATCATTGCAAAGAGGTCATATATGGTTCAAAAAAGGCATAATTTCAATATAATCTCTGGATGTGATTTCTGTGTCAACACAAATTCCATATTTTCACAGCATGTGAAGAAAAACATCTGTGTGAAGAATATTTAATCATGGCTTTTTTAAACCATATATGACCTCTTTGCAGTGAGTCAGTGTGACCTCATAGGTCAGTGGTTTAAGCCGCTGGCTTCTTTGCCGAAGGTTGTTGGTTCGAATCCAGGCGGGACTTTGGTTTGAAGAATCAATATTCTTCACACGTGTGTTTTTTATACATCAATTATATAACTTTTTCCCTTTTTATTTTGTGATTCATTGCTGGAATAGTTACAGGGGTGCTGATTTATAAGCTGTCATACAATCCTCTTTCGCACCATACAGTAATTTCTAAATAGGATACTTGGTCTTAAAAATTGTGATGCAATGCATGACAGTCACCACGGTAAAACCAAAAACATGTGTGTGAAGATAATTGATTCTTCAAACCAAAGTCCAGCCTGGATTCGAACCAACAACCTTCCGCAAGAAAGTCAGCTGCTTAAACCACTGACCTATGCAGTCACACTAGATCATTGCAAAGAGGTCATATATGGTTCAAAAAAGGCATAATTTCAATATAATCTCTGGATGTGATTTCTGTGTCAACACAAATTCCATATTTTCACAGCATGTGAAAAAAAAATCTGTGTGAAGAATATTTAATCATGGCTTTTTTTAAACCATATATGACCTCTTTGCCGTGGGTCAGTGTGACCTCATAGGTCAGTGGTTTAAGCTGCTAGCTTGTTTTGCTGAAGGTTGTTGGTTCGAATCCAGGCGGGAGTTTGGTTTGAAGAATCAATATTCTTCACACACATGTTTTTGTATACATCAATTATATAACTTTTTCCCTTTTTATTTTGTGATTCATTGCTGGAATAGTTACAGGGGTGCTGATTTATAAGCTGTCATACAATCCTCTTTCGCACCATACAGTAATTTCTAAATAGGATACTTGGTCTTAAAAATTGTGATGCAATGCATGACAGTCACCACGGTAAAACCAAAAACATGTGTGTGAAGATAATTGATTCTTCAAACCAAAGTACCTCCTGGATTCGAACCAACAACCTTCCTGCAAGAAAGCCAGCTGCTTAAACCACTGACCTATGCAGTCACACTAGATCATTGCAAAGAGGTCATATATGGTTCAAAAAAGGCATAATTTCAATATAATCTCTGGATGTGATTTCTGTGTCAACACAAATTCCATATTTTCACAGCATGTGAAGAAAAACATCTGTGTGAAGAATATTTAATCATGGCTTTTTTTAAACCATATATGACCTCTTTGCAGTGGCTCAGTGTGACCTCATAGGTCAGTGGTTTAAGCTGCTCGCTTCTTTTGCTGAAGGTTGTTGGTTCGAATCCAGGCGGGACTTTGGTTTGAAGAATCAATATTCTTCACACACATGTTTTTGTTTTATACATCAATTATATAACTTTTTCCCTTTTTATTTTGTGATTCATTGCTGGAATAGTTACAGGGGTGCTGATTTATAAGCTGTCATACAATCCTCTTTCGCACCATACAGTAATTTCTAAATAGGATACTTGGTCTTAAAAATTGTGACGCAATGCATGACAGTCACCACGGTAAAACCAAAAACATGTGTGTGAAGATACTTGATTCTTCAAACCAAAGTCCAGCCTGGATTCGAACCAACAACCTTCCACAAGAAAGTCAGCTGCTTAAACCACTGACCTATGCAGTCACACTAGATCATTGCAAAGAGGTCATATATGGTTCAAAAAAGCATAATTTCAATATCATCTCTGGATGTGATTTCTGTGTCAACACAAATTCCATATTTTCACAGCATGTGAAGAAAAAAATCTGTGTGAAGAATATTTAATCATGGCTTTTTTTAAACCATATATGACCTCTTTGCGGTGGGTCAGTGGTTTAAGCTGCTCACTGCTTTTGCTGAAGGTTGTTGGTTCGAATCCAGGCGGGACTTTGGTTTGAAGAATCAATATTCTTCACACACATGTTTTTTGTATACATCAATTATATAACTTTTTCCCTTTTTAGTTTGTGATTCATTGCTGGAATAGTTACAGGGGTGCTGATTTATAAGCTGTCATACAATCCTCTTTCGCACCATACAGTAATTTCTAAATAGGATACTTGGTCTTAAAAATTGTGACGCAATGCATGACAGTCACCACGGTAAAACCAAAAACATGTGTGTGAAGATACTTGATTCTTCAAACCAAAGTCCAGCCTGGATTCGAACCAACAACCTTCCACAAGAAAGTCAGCTGCTTAAACCACTGACCTATGCAGTCACACTAAATCATTGCAAAGAGGTCATATATGCTTCAAAAAAGCCATAATTTCAATATAATCTCTGGATGTGATTCCTGTGTCAACACAAATTCCATATTTTCACAGCATGTGAAAAAAAAATCTGTGTGAAGAATATTTAATCATGGCTTTTTTTAAACCATATATGACCTCTTTGCCGTGGGTCAGTGTGACCTCATAGGTCAGTGGTTTAAGCTGCTCACTTCTTTGGCTGAAGGTTGTTGGTTCGAATCCAGGTGGGACTTGGTTTGAAGAATCAATATTCTTCACACACATTTGGTTTTTTTATACATCAATTATATAACTTTTTCCCTTTTTAGTTTGTGATTCATTGCTGGAATAGTTACAGGGGTGCTGATTTATAAGCTGTCATACAATCCTCTTTCGCACCATACAGTAATTTCTAAATAGGATACTTGGTCTTAAAAATTGTGACGCAATGCATGACAGTCACCACGGTAAAACCAAAAACATGTGTGTGAAGAATATTGATTCTTCAAACCAAAGTCCCGCCTGGATTCGAACCAACAACCTTCCGCAAGAAAGTCAGCTGCTTAAATCACTGACCTATGCAGTTGCACTAGATCATTGCAAAGAGGTCATATATGGTTCAAAAAAGGCATAATTTCAATATAATCTCTGGATGTGATTTCTGTGTCAACACAAATTCCATATTTTCACAGCATGTGAAGAAAAACATCTGTGTGAAGAATATTTAATCATGGCTTTTTTTAAACCATATATGACCTCTTTGCAGGGACTCAGTGTGACCTCATAGGTCAGTGGTTTAGGCAGCTGACTTTCTTGCTGAAGGTTGTTGGTTCGAATCCAGGCGGGACTTTGGTTTGAAGAATCAATATTCTTCACACACGTTCTTGTTGTTTTATACATCAATTATATAACTTTTTCCCTTTTTATTTTGTGATTCATTGCTGGAATAGTTACAGGGGTGCTGATTTATAAGCTGTCATACAATCCTCTTTCGCACCATACAGTAATTTCTAAATAGGATACTTGGTCTTAAAAATTGTGACGCAATGCATGACAGTCACCACGGTAAAACCAAAAACATGTGTGTGAAGAATATTGATTCTTCGAACCATAGTACCGCCTGGATTCGAACCAACAACCTTCCGCAAGAAAGTCAGCTGCCTAAACCACTGACCTATGCAGTCGCACTAGACCGTTGCAAAGAGGTCATATATGGTTCAAAAAAGGCATAATTTCAATATAATCTCTGGATGTGATTTCTGTGTCAACACAAATTCCATATTTTCACAGCATGTGAAGAAAAACATCTGTGTGAAGAATATTTAATCATGGCTTTTTTTAAACCATATATGACCTCTTTGCAGGGACTCAGTGTGACCTCATAGGTAAGTGGTTTAAGCTGCTCACTTCCTTTGCTGAGGGTTGTTGGTTCGAATCCAGGCGGGACTTTGGTTTGAAGAATCAATATCCTTCACACACATGTTTTTGTTTTTTTATACATCAATTATATAACTTTTTCCCTTTTTAGTTTGTGATTCATTGCTGGAATAGTTACAGGGGTGCTGATTTATAAGCTGTCATACAATCCTCTTTCGCACCATACAGTAATTTCTAAATAGGATACTTGGTCCTAAAAATTGTGATGCAATGCATGACAGTCACCACGGTAAAACCAAAAACATGTGTGTGAAGAATATTGATTCTTCAAACCAAAGTCCCGCCTGGATTCGAACCAACAACCTTCCGCAAGAAAGTCAGCTGCTTAAACCACTGACCTATGCAGTCGCACTAGATCATTGCAAAGAGGTCATATATGGTTCAAAAAGGCATAATTTCAATATAATCTCTGGATGTGATTTCTGTGTCAACACAAATTCCATATTTTCACAGCATGTGAAGAAAAACATCTGTGTGAAGAATATTTAATCATGGCTTTTTTTAAACCATATATGACCTCTTTGCAGGGACTCAGTGTGACCTCATAGGTCAGTGGTTTAAGCTGCTAGCTTCTTTTGCTGAAGGTTGTTGGTTCGAATCCAGGCGGGACTTTGGTTTGAAGAATCAATATTCTTCACACACATGTTTTTGTTTTTTTATACATCAATTATATAACTTTTTCCCTTTTTAGTTTGTGATTCATTGCTGGAATAGTTACAGGGGTGCTGATTTATAAGCTGTCATACAATCCTCTTTCGCACCATACAGTAATTTCTAAATAGGATACTTGGTCCTAAAAATTGTGATGCAATGCATGACAGTCACCACGGTAAAACCAAAAACATGTGTGTGAAGAATGTTGATTCTTCAAACCAAAGTCCAGCCTGGATTAGAACCAACAACCTTCCGCAAGAAAGTCAGCTGCTTAAACCACTGACCTACGCAGTCGCACTAGATCATTGCAAAGAGGTCATATATGGTTCAAAAAAGGCATAATTTCAATATAATCTCTGGATGTGATTTCTGTGTCAACACAAATTCCATATTTTCACAGCATGTGAAGAAAAACATCTGTGTGAAGAATATTTAATCATGGCTTTTTTTAAACCATATATGACCTCTTTGCAGGGACTCAGTGTGACCTCATAGGTCAGTGGTTTAAGCTGCTAGCTTGTTTTGCTGAAGGTTGTTGGTTCGAATCCAGGCGGGAGTTTGGTTTGAAGAATCAATATTCTTCACACACATGTTTTTGTTTTTTTATACATCAATTATATAACTTTTTCCCTTTTTAGTTTGTGATTCATTGCTGGAATAGTTACAGGGGTGCTGATTTATAAGCTGTCATACAATCCTCTTTCGCACCATACAGTAATTTCTAAATAGGATACTTGGTCTTAAAAATTGTGACGCAATGCATGACAGTCACCACGGTAAAACCAAAAACATGTGTGTGAAGATAATTGATTCTTCAAACCAAAGTACCTCCTGGGTTCGAACCAACAACTTTCTGCAAGAAAGTCAGCTGCTTAAACCACTGACCTATGCAGTCGCACTAGATCGTTGCAAAGAGGTCATATATGGTTCAAAAAAGGCATAATTTCAATATAATCTCTGGATGTGATTTCTGTGTCAACACAAATTCCATATTTTCACAGCATGTGAAGAAAAACATCTGTGTGAAGAATATTTAATCATGGCTTTTTTTAAACCATATATGACCTCTTTGCAGGGGACTCAGTGTGACCTCATAGGTCAGTGGTTTAAGCTGCTAGCTTGTTTTGCTGAAGGTTGTTGGTTCGAATCCAGGCGGGACTTTGGTTTGAAGAATCAATATTCTTCACACACATGTTTTTTTTATACATCAATTATATAACTTTTTCCCTTTTTATTTTGTGATTCATTGCTGGAATAGTTACAGGGGTGCTGATTTATAAGCTGTCATACAATCCTCTTTCGCACCATACAGTAATTTCTAAATAGGATACTTGGTCTTAAAAATTGTGATGCAATGCATGACAGTCACCACGGTAAAACCAAAAACATGTGTGTGAAGATACTTGATTCTTCAAACCAAAGTCCCAGCCTGGATTCGAACCAACAACCTTCCACAAGAAAGTCAGCTGCTTAAACCACTGACCTATGCAGTCACACTAGATCATTGCAAAGAGGTCATATATGGTTCAAAAAAGGCATAATTTCAATATAATCTCTGGATGTGATTTCTGTGTCAACACAAATTCCATATTTTCACAGCATGTGAAAAAAAAAATCTGTGTGAAGAATATTTAATCATGGCTTTTTTTAAACCATATATGACCTCTTTGCCGTGGGTCAGTGTGACCTCATAGGTCAGTGGTTTAAGCTGCTCACTTCTTTGGCTGAAGGTTGTTGGTTCGAATCCAGGTGGGACTTTGGTTTGAAGAATCAATATTCTTCACACACATTTTGGTTTTTTTATACATCAATTATATAACTTTTTCCCTTTTTATTTTGTGATTCATTGCTGGAATAGTTACAGGGGTGCTGATTTATAAGCTGTCATACAATCCTCTTTCGCACCATACAGTAATTTCTAAATAGGATACTTGGTCTTAAAAATTGTGACGCAATGCATGACAGTCACCACGGTAAAACCAAAAACATGTGTGTGAAGATAATTGATTCTTCAAACCAAAGTCCCGCCTGGATTCGAACCAACAACCTTCCGCAAGAAAGTCAGCTGCTTAAATCACTGACCTATGCAGTTGCACTAGATCATTGCAAAGAGGTCATATATGGTTCAAAAAAGGCATAATTTCAATATAATCTCTGGATGTGATTTCTGTGTCAACACAAATTCCATATTTTCACAGCATGTGAAGAAAAACATCTGTGGGAAGAATATTTAATCATGGCTTTTTTTAAACCATATATGACCTCTTTGCAGGGACTCAGTGTGACCTCGTAGGTCAGTGGTTTAAGCTGCTAGCTTGTTTTGCTGAAGGTTGTTGGTTCGAATCTAGGCGGGACTTTGGTTTGAAGAATCAATATTCTTCACACACGTTCTTGTTGTTTTATACATCAATTATATAACTTTTTCCCTTTTATTTTGTGATTCATTGCTGGAATAGTTACAGGGGTGCTGATTTATAAGCTGTCATACAATCCTCTTTCGCACCATACAGTAATTTCTAAATAGGATACTTGGTCTTAAAAATTGTGACGCAATGCATGACAGTCACCACGGTAAAACCAAAAACATGTGTGTGAAGATACTTGATTCTTCAAACCAAAGTCCAGCCTGGATTCGAACCAACAACCTTCCACAAGAAAGTCAGCTGCTTAAACCACTGACCTATGCAGCCGCACTAGATTGTTGCAAAGAGGTCATATATGGTTCAAAAAAGTCATAATTTCAATATAATCTCTGGATGTGATTTCTGTGTCAACACAAATTCCATATTTTCACAGCATGTGAAGAAAACCATCTGTGTGAAGAATATTTAATCATGGCTTTTTTTAAACCATATATGACCTCTTTGCAGTGGGTCAGTCTGGCCTCATAGGTCAGTGGTTTAAGCTGCTCACTTCTTCGGCCGAAGGTTGTTGGTTCGAATCCAGGTGGGACTTTGGTTTGAAGAATCAATATTCTTCACACACATGTTTTTGTTTTTTTATACATCAATTATATAACTTTTCCCCTGTTTATTTTGTGATTCATTGCTGGAATAGTTACAGGGGTGCTGATTTATAAGCTGTCATACAATCCTCTTTCGCACCATACAGTAATTTCTAAATAGGATACTTGATCTTAAAAATTGTGACGCAATGCATGACAGTCACCACGGTAAAACCAAAAACATGTGTGTGAAGATAATTGATTCTTCAAACCATAATACCGCCTGGATTCGAACCAACAACCTTCAACAAGAAAGTCAGCTGCTTAAACCACTGACCTATGCAGTCGCACTAGCTCAGTGCAAAGAGGTCATATATGGTTCAAAAAAGGCATAATTTCAATATAATCTCTGGATGTGATTTCTGTGTCAACACAAATTCCATATTTTCACAGCATGTGAAGAAAAACATCTGTGGGAAGAATATTTAATCATGGCTTTTTTTAAACCATATATGACCAGGACACAAATGAAACACCCATAGTCTGCCTTCTACTCGCATCTTCTTCAGCCTGACACGTGTCGATATGACCTACGGGTCATGGTAACTTCTGACATCCCTTGAAAGTGATGACCTGCATGCCGAGGGTCGTGGTGTAGAAGTTGACCGTGTCTGTCACACTTTTAGAACTAAATGATCTAAATGGCTCGCTTCAACCTGGCAAGTTGTTTTTAACCTGAACCCCCCAACAGTGACTGTCTGTGAAGGAAACAATGATTAAGATGTGCACCTTCAATATAGCTGTCAAGAAGATATAAATGGTGTTAGCGAAACGATGCCACTCCGTAGCCAAAGGAAGTACATACTGCAGCCAGTATCCACAAATCTGCTCTGATCCTTGTGTAAAAAGAATTGACCTACTTTATACGACATTACCTTTCAAATCTCTGCCGATATTTTCACCGTTAATAGTTAGCTGCGCTTTATCTTTCACATAATAAGAATATAATGTTCGGGATCTGAGGATTGGGGTTAAATGAATTAAGGTTGGGCTTTTATTGCATTTGAATTTCACCATGTGACTCAAATCATCACTAAACACAGGAGCAATTTCAGATTTTAGTCACAAATACAAGAAATATTCATGAATTTCAGGAAAAGAAAATGGATCATTTAAAATGAAGCAATTCAAAAAAGAAAAACTGATTAGGCCATTGCCACCCATCGGCTGCCAAACAATCGGAACAGGCAGAGTCCCTGTGGGGTGATCCTTATTTCTTCGTCGTCGTACTCGTCATCCATGGTGTATTCACGCAGTCGACGCTGGCAGTTGCGACGACGACGACGGGCGGGTTTTTTGACCTTTGGAGGCTTGGGCTCCACTAGAACACAATTATAAAAGTCTGTTAGTGTTTAGAAGTTTCTCCCTTCCTGGGACTCGCATTCATTTCACAACAAAGCCAGATACTTACATTTCAGAGTCCAGACCGGCTGGTCTTCGTCGGTTTGCCACAATTCTTCAGTGTGTTGCCCTGTTCAGAAACACCATCCTCATGATCATCACCATCTAATCTATTGCTTTCACATGTGAATCATGGGTTCATTTCTTCTCACCAGAGTCTGGTGGCTGGCCGCTGTGGGCCTCACTGCTCAGACACTTCTGGTCTCGCAAGCTGCCGTTTCCTGTTGTGTGGGCCCTTTGCTCGCTAGAACCAGCATATTCAGTTGGCTGACCGCCGTCGTCGGCTTGGGTCTGACAGCCCTGATCCTTGGTCTCTGCTTGTGCGTGGCACTGCTCCTCCTACATGGCCAGGCAGAGGAAGACATGGATCACATGTGTTTGACAGCTGTCAAAGCCAGCCTTTTCACATCTGCTTGTGCACTTCTTCGTGTCACCGACAGTATGTGGAGCGTACGCTCTGAGCGCTCACCTGCAGTCTGACTCTTGGCTCTTCTAACCAGAAGAGCTGCATGAGCATTTCTACGGTGCAGAAAGTGTCCGTATTCTTATTCCTGATGGACCCTGATTTGACAAACTCCTGGAATCCATCCAGGTATTCAATCAGATACCACTGGGAAAAGTGTAAGAAAGGAAGCTTTTTTATTACCATCCCTCTGAAAATGAATAATTAGTAGTGAAGCTGAATTATTTTTTGTGCTTTTTTTTTTTTTTTTTTAAATAATCCACTCCAGCTTCTGAGTAAGGGCTTCTGATTCTGCAGCAACATCTGAATTACCTCTCCTATAATCATTTTGATCTGTGCCAGCCACCAGCCAAATGGTTCCTGATCACCAAGCTTGGAGAAAACCTGTGAGACAATGGACATAATAACTGGCAAACTACAACTACCAGACCTGAGTTAATTGAATCATCAGTTATACTGGTAGTTCTCACCTCCACCTCATCTCCAACAGCCACGTTACAGGAGAAATTTGGAGGAGGCAGCCGCCGCACAGAGTCACAACACACAACAACTTCCTCCTGTGGACTATAGATAATATATGTTAATAATCAAAACAAATAATACATCAATACACTCCAGAAGTTTGAGATGTTTAAAGAAAAAGCATTACACTTACCTGTTTTCATAAACTACTGTCAGAAGCTTTCCAGCAATGGACTTGATTTGGGCCTAAAGAGAAAGAACCAGTCACAGTATTGACAACATTCAAACACATGGTGGTTAAATAAGTTTACAATTCTTAACAACTGAGTATTGAACTAACAAATGTGTGAAATCCCATCTGTGAGCTAGTGAATATTAAGTATACAGGTGCTTTTGCTGAGATCATCTCTAAATTGAGCAGCGCCTCACCTCGTAGAAGGCGCCGTTCATCCCTTCTACTTCAACGTTGACTTGAACCATGTTGGAGCTTGTTTCTTTTGTTTGTCTCTTAGTTGGTTTGGTTTAACTCAAAATCTGGAGCTTTGCTACTTTATTTAGGCTAAGGCTCTGACCCTCATTAAATAAATTGCCTTTGATTTACTTTGATCTTTGATCTTTGCCAAAGCCATAGAGACTCTGCCCTTTGATAATGCTGCTATGTTCGGGCCATCATACCCGTGTAGACCTGTATTAAGCTCAGCGTTGGCGGCGCCACGGGGAGAAAATGGACACCTTTTTAGGCTCCGTGCGAAGAACTGGCGGCTGGTGTTGGTGCAGTACCATAACCTGACCGAAAGGTGGCGCTGATTAAATTTACCACAATGCTTCTGTGTCAAACAAAACTGTCTGTGTCTTTTAATATGTTCCTCTGCAAACTGAACTTAACACACAAACATGTCATAAACCTGCTGGGAAATGTACTTATTCCATATCAATACTCACTACAAACACAACTCATCCTCAGAGAGAATAATCTCTGCATTCAGAAATAATAAAAGTCTCAAAGATTACCTGGTCAGATCAAAGGTCATTTCACAGATTGTTTGGAAAGACGGCCCACAGAACCATTATTTTAAACAACAAGAATAGGTATTTGATTCCCAAAAGCAAAAAGTATTCAGAACTGCAACACAAGGAAACTTTTTTTTTTTCCCCAAAAAAACCTGTGTATAGTTAATGTGTTGCATACAATTTGATAAAAAATATGTGGGAGAAACAAGACTGACAATACATGTACGGTTTACTTGCCATAATATCATGAAATGAGAAAACACTGACCGGCATGTTGTCCAGCACGTCATCTCCCCTGGCTGGGATGCATTGCAAGCCTTGGTTTTAGAGTACAGTCCACACTGGTCCACGGCTTAGAGAAGGAGAGTGGAGAGAGGCTGCATTTATAAATGAGGTACTACACATCCAAATGGCCTTACTTACCTTTTAAAAAAAAACCAACAACCCTCATTCCTACTTTTTTCTCTCCCCCACTCTCTCTGTTTTCATTTTAACTTTTATCCGTGATTTAACTTTTATCCTCTCTGCTCGTGGAGGAAACATCACTTTTGGTCAGGAGACAAATTTATTTCAAAACAGAGGTGAATGAGACATGATCATCTGAAAACTCCTGCTGCGGTCACATTATGACATTTATGACGTCTTCTCGTGGGGAAACCATCAATTTTGGTCAGGAGACACGTTTTTATCAAAACAGAGGTGAATGCAACATGATCATCTCAAAACTCATGCTGCGGTCACATTATGACGTTTTTGATGTTTGCTCGTGGAGGAAACATCACTTTTGGTCAGGAGACACGTTTATTTCAAAACAGAGGTGAATGCAACATGATCATCTCAAAACTCATGCTGCGGTCACATTATGACGTTTATGACGTCTTCTCGTGGGGAAACCATCACTTTTGGTCAGGAGACACGTTTTTATCAAAACAGAGGTGAATGACACATGATCATCTTAAAACTCATGCTGCAGTCACATTATGAATTTTTTGACGTCTTCTCGTGGGGAAACCATCACTTTTGGTCAGGAGACACGTTTTTATCAAAACAGAGGTGAGTGACACATGATCATCTTAAAACTTATGCTGCAGTCACATTATGACTTTTTTGACGTTTGCTCGTGGAGGAAACATCACTTTTGGTCAGGAGACACGTTTTTATCAAAACAGAGGTGAATGCAACATGATCATCTGAAAACTTATGCTGCAGTCACATTATGACTTTTTTGACGTTTGCTCGTTGAGGAAACATCACTTTTGGTCAGGAGACACATTTATTTCAAAGCAGGTGAATGACACATGATCATCTTAAAACTCATGCTGCAGTCACATTATGACTTTTTTGACGTCTTCTCGTGGGGAAACCATAACTTTTGGTCAGGAGACACATTTTTATCAAAACAGGTGAGTGACACATGATCATCTTAAAACTTATGCTGCAGTCACATTATGACTTTTTTGACGTTTGCTCGTGGAGGAAACATCACTTTTGGTCAGGAGACACGTTTTTATCAAAACAGAGGTGAATGCAACATGATCATCTGAAAACTCATGCTGCAGTCACATTATGACGTTTATGACGTCTTCTCGTGGGGAAACCATCACTTTGGGTCAGGAGACACGTTTTTATCAAAACAGAGGTGAATCCAACATGATCATCTCAAAACTCATGCTGCGGTCACATTATGACGTTTTTGACGTCTTCTCGTGGGGAAACCATCACCTTTGGTCAGGAGACACTTTTTTTTCAAAACAGAGTTGAATGCAACATGATCATCTTAAAACTTATGCTGCAGTCACATTATGAGTTTATGATGTCTTCTCGTGGGGAAACCATCACTTTTGGTCAGGAGACACGTTTTTATCACAACAGAGGTGAATGCAACATGATCATCTTAGAACTTATGCTGCGGTCACATTATGACTTTTTTGACGTCTTCTCGTGGAGGAAACATCACTTTTGGTCAGGAGACACGTTTATTTCAAAACAGAGGTGAATGCAACATGATCATCTCAAAACTCATGCTGCGGTCACATTATGACGTTTATGACGTCTTCTCGTGGGGAAACCATCACTTTTGGTCAGGAGACACGTTTTTATCAAAACAGAGGTGAATGCAACATGATCATCTCAAAACTCATGCTGCGGTCACATTATGACGTTTTTGATGTTTGCTCGTGGAGGAAACATCACTTTTGGTCAGGAGACACGTTTATTTCAAAACAGAGGTGAATGCAACATGATCATCTCAAAACTCATGCTGCGGTCACATTATGACGTTTTTGACGTCTTCTCGTGGGGAAACCATCACCTTTGGTCAGGAGACACGTTTTTTTTCAAAACAGAGTTGAATGCAACATGATCATCTTAAAACTTATGCTGCAGTCACATTATGAGTTTATGATGTCTTCTCGTGGGGAAATCATCACTTTTGGTCAGGGGACACGTTTTTATCAAAACAGAGGTGAATGCAACATGATCATCTGAAAACTTATGCTGCAGTCACATTATGACTTTTTTGACGTCTTCTCGTGGAGGAAACATCACTTTTGGTCAGGAGACACGTTTATTTCAAAACAGAGGTGAATGCAACATGATCATCTCAAAACTCATGCTGCGGTCACATTATGACGTTTATGACGTCTTCTCGTGGGGAAACCATCACTTTTGGTCAGGAGACACGTTTTTATCAAAGCAGAGGTGAATGCAACATGATCATCTCAAAACTCATGCTGCGGTCACATTATGACGTTTTTGACTGTTTGCTCGTGGAGGAAACATCACTTTTGGTCAGGAGACACGTTTATTTCAAAACAGAGGTGAATGCAACATGATCATCTCAAAACTCATGCTGCGGTCACATTATGACGTTTATGACGTCTTCTCGTGGGGAAACCATCACTTTTGGTCAGGAGACACGTTTTTATCAAAACAGAGGTGAATGACACATGATCATCTTAAAACTCATGCTGCAGTCACATTATGACTTTTTTGACGTCTTCTCGTGGGGAAACCATCACTTTTGGTCAGGAGACACGTTTTTATCAAAACAGAGGTGAGTGACACATGATCATCTTAAAACTTATGCTGCAGTCACATTATGACTTTTTTGACGTTTGCTCGTGGAGGAAACATCACTTTTGGTCAGGAGACACGTTTTTATCAAAACAGAGGTGAATGCAACATGATCATCTGAAAACTTATGCTGCAGTCACATTATGACTTTTTTGACGTTTGCTCGTGAGGAAACATCACTTTTGGTCAGGAGACACATTTATTTCAAAGCAGGTGAATGACACATGATCATCTTAAAACTCATGCTGCAGTCACATTATGACTTTTTTGACGTCTTCTCGTGGGGAAACCATAACTTTTGGTCAGGAGACACATTTTTATCAAAACAGAGGTGAGTGACACATGATCATCTTAAAACTTATGCTGCAGTCACATTATGACTTTTTTGACGTTTGCTCGTGGAGGAAACATCACTTTTGGTCAGGAGACACGTTTTTATCAAAACAGAGGTGAATGCAACATGATCATCTGAAAACTCATGCTGCAGTCACATTATGACGTTTATGACGTCTTCTCGTGGGGAAACCATCACTTTGGGTCAGGAGACACGTTTTTATCAAAACAGAGGTGAATCCAACATGATCATCTCAAAACTCATGCTGCGGTCACATTATGACGTTTTTGACGTCTTCTCGTGGGGAAACCATCACCTTTGGTCAGGAGACACGTTTTTTTTCAAAACAGAGTTGAATGCAACATGATCATCTTAAAACTTATGCTGCAGTCACATTATGAGTTTATGACGTCTTCTCGTGGGGAAACCATCACTTTTGGTCAGGAGACACGTTTTATCAAAACAGAGGTGAATGCAACATGATCATCTTAAAACTTATGCTGCGGTCACATTATGACTTTTTTGACGTTTGCTCGTGGAGGAAACATCACTTTTGGTCAGGAGACACGTTTTTATCAAAACAGAGGTGAATGACACATGATCATCTCAAAACTCATGCTGCGGTCACATTATGACGTTTATGACGTCTTCTCGTGGGGAAACCATCACTTTTGGGTCAGGAGACACGTTTTATCAAAACAGAGGTGAATCCAACATGATCATCTCAAAACTCATGCTGCGGTCACATTATGACGTTTTTGACGTCTTCTCGTGGGGAAACTATCACCTTTGGTCAGGAGACACGTTTTTTTTCAAAACAGAGTGAATGCAACATGATCATCTTAAAACTTATGCTGCAGTCACATTATGACGTTTATGATGTCTTCTCGTGGGGAAATCATCACTTTTGGTCAGGAGACACGTTTTTATCAAAACAGAGGTGAATGCAACATGATCATCTGAAAACTTATGCTGCAGTCACATTATGACTTTTTTGACGTCTTCTCGTGGGGAAACCATCACTTTTGGTCAGGAGACACGTTTTTATCAAAACAGAGGTGAATGACACATGATCATCTTAAAACTATGCTGCAGGTCACATTATGACGTTTTTGACGTTTGCTCGTGGAGGAAACCATCACTTTTGGTCAGGAGACACGTTTTTATCAAAACAGAGGTGAATGCAACATGATCATCTTAAAACTTATGCTGCAGTCACATTATGACTTTTTTGACGTTTGCTCGTGGAGGAAACATCACTTTTGGTCAGGAGACACATTTATTTCAAAACAGAGGTGAATGACACATGATCATCTGAAAACTCATGCTGCAGTCACATTATGACGTTTTGACGTCTTCTCGTGGGGAAACCATCACTTTTGGTCAGGAGACACGTTTTTATCAAAACAGAGGTGAATGCAACATGATCATCTTAGAACATATGCTGCGGTCACATTATGACTTTTTTGACGTCTTCTCGTGGTGAAACCATCACTTTTGGTCAGGAGACACGTTTTATCAAAACAGAGGTGAGTGACACATGATCATCTTAAAACTCATGCTGCAGTCACATTATGACGTTTTTGACGTTTGCTCGTGGAGGAAACATCACTTTTGGTCAGGAGACACGTTTTTATCAAAACAGAGGTGAATGCAACATGATCATCTGAAAACTTATGCTGCAGTCACATTATGACTTTTTTGACGTTTGCTCGTGGAGGAAACATCACTTTTGGTCAGGAGACACATTTATTTCAAAACAGAGGTGAATGACACATGATCATCTGAAAACTCATGCTGCGGTCACATTATGACGTTTATGACGTCTTCTCGTGGGGAAACCATCACTTTTGGTCAGGAGACACGTTTTTATCAAAACAGAGGTGAATGCAACATGATCATCTTAAAACGTATGCTGCAGTCACATTATGACGTTTTTGACGTCTTCTCGTGGGGAAACCATCACTTTTGGTCAGGAGACACGTTTTTATCAAAACAGAGGTGAATGCAACATGATCATCTAAACTTCATGCTGCAGTCACATTATGACTTTTTGACGTTGCTCGTGGAGGAAACATCACTTTTGGTCAGGAGACACGTTTTTATCAAAACAGAGGTGAATGACACATGATCATCTAAAACTCATGCTGCGGTCACATTATGACGTTTTTGACGTTGCTCGTGGAGGAAACATCACTTTTGGTCAGGAGACACGTTTTTATCAAAACAGAGGTGAATGCAACATGATCATCTCAAAACTCATGCTGCGGTCACATTATGACGTTTTTGACTTCTTCTCGTGGGGAAACCATCACTTTTGGTCAGGAGACACATTTTTATCAAAACAGAGGTGAATGCAACATGATCATCTCAAAACTCATGCTGCGGTCACATTATGACGTTATTGACGTCTTCTCGTGGGGAAACCATCACTTTTGGTCAGGAGACACGTTTTTATCAAAACAGAGGTGAATGCAACATGATCATCTGAAAACTTATGCTGCAGTCACATTATGACTTTTTTGACGTTTGCTCGTGGAGGAAACATCACTTTTGGTCAGGAGACACATTTATTTCAAAACAGAGGTGAATGACACATGATCATCTGAAAACTCATGCTGCGGTCACATTATGACGTTTTTGACGTCTTCTCGTGGGGAAACCATCACTTTTGGTCAGGAGACACGTTTTTATCACAACAGAGGTGAATGCAACATGATCATCTTAAAACTTATGCTGCAGTCACATTATGACTTTTTTGACGTTTGCTCGTGGAGGAAACATCACTTTTGGTCAGGAGACACATTTAGTTCAAAACAGAGGTGAATGACACATGATCATCTGAAAACTCATGCTGCGGTCACATTATGACGTTATGACGTCTTCTCGTGGGGAAACCATCACTTTTGGTCAGGAGACACGTTTTATCAAAACAGAGGTGAATCCAACATGATCATCTCAAACTCATGCTGCGGTCACATTATGACGTTTTGACGTCTTCTCGTGGGGAAACCATCACCTTTGGTCAGGAGACACGTTTTTTTCAAAACAGAGGTGAATGACACATGATCATCTTAAAACTCATGCTGCAGTCACATTATGAATTTTTTGACGTCTTCTCGTGGGGAAACCATCACTTTTGGTCAGGAGACACGTTTTTATCAAAACAGAGGTGAGTGACACATGATCATCTTAAAACTTATGCTGCAGTCACATTATGACTTTTTGACGTTTGCTCGTGGAGGAAACATCACTTTTGGTCAGGAGACACGTTTTTATCAAAACAGAGGTGAATGCAACATGATCATCTGAAAACTTATGCTGCAGTCACATTATGACTTTTTGAAGTTTGCTCGTGAGGAAACATCACTTTTGGTCAGGAGACACATTTATTTCAAAAGCAGGTGAATGACACATGATCATCTTAAAACTCATAGCTGCAGTCACATTATGACTTTTTGACGTCTTCTCGTGGGGAAACCATAACTTTT
>NW_021821641.1:94882-172490 GCF_901000725.2 Takifugu rubripes
CATGAATCATCTAAAACTTATGCTGCAGTCACATTATGACGTTTTTGACGTTTCTCGTGGGGAAACCATCACTTTTGGTCAGGAGACACGTTTTCAAACAGAGGTAAATGCAACATGATCATCTGAAAACTCATGCCTGCGAGTCAAAATATGACATTTTTGACGTCTTCCGTGGGGGAAACCATCACTTTTTGTTCGGAGAACGGTTTTTATCAAAACAGATGTGAATGACACATGATCATCTTAGAACTTATGCTGCAGTCACATTATGACTTTTTTGACGTCTTCCCGTGGGGAAACCATCACTTTTGGTCAGGAGACACGTTTTTATCAAAACAGATGTGAATGACACATGATCATCTTAAAACTTATGCTGCAGTCACATTATGACGTTTTTGACGTTTGCTCGTGGAGGAAACATCACTTTTGGTCAGGAGACACGTTTTTATCAAAACAGAGGTGAATGCAACATGATCATCTTGAAAACTCATGCTGCGGTCACATTATGACGTTTATGACGTCTTCTCGTGGGGAAACCATCACTCTCGGTCAGGAGACACGTTTTTATCAAAACAGAGGAGAATGCAACATGATCATCTCAAAACTAATGCTGCAGTCACTTTATGACATTTATGACGTCTTCTCGTGGGGAAACCATCACCTTTGGTTAGGAGACAAGTTTTTATCAAAATAGAGGTGAATGCAACATGATCATCTTAGAACTTATGCTGCAGTCACATTATGACGTTTATGACGTCTTCTCGTGGGAAAACCATCACTTTTGGTCAGGAGACACGTTTTTATCAAAACAGATGTGAATGACACATGATCATCTTAAAACATATGCTGCAGTCACATTATGACGTTTTTGACGTTTGCTCGTGGAGGAAACATCACTTTTGGTCAGGAGACACGTTTTTATCAAAACAGAGGTGAATGCAACATGATCATCTGAAAACTCATGCTGCGGTCACATTATGACGTTTTTGACGTCTTCTCGTGGGGAAACCATCACTTTTGGTTAGGAGACAAGTTTTTATCAAAATAGAGGTGAATGCAACATGATCATCTTAGAACTTATGCTGCAGTCACATTATGACGTTTATGACGTCTTCTCGTGGGAAAACCATCACTTTTGGTCAGGAGACACGTTTTTATCAAAACAGAGGTGAATGCAACATGATCATCTGAAAACTCATGCTGCGGTCACATTATGACGTTTTTGACGTCTTCTCGTGGGGAAACCATCACTTTTGGTCAGGAGACAAGTTTCTATCAAAACAGAGGTGAATGCAACATGATCATCTCAAAACTCATGCTGCAGTCACTTTATGACTTTTTTGACATTTGCTCGTTGAGGAAACATCACTTTTGGTCAGGAGACACATTTATTTCAAAACAGGTGAATGACACATGATCATCTCAAAACTCATGCTGCGGTCACATTATGACGTTTATGACGTCTTCTCGTGGGGAAACCATCACTTTTGGTCAGGAGACACGTTTTTATCAAAACAGAGGTGAATGACACATGATCATCTCAAAACTCATGCTGCAGTCACATTATGACTTTTTTGACGTTTGCTCGTTGAGGAAACATCACTTTTGGTCAGGAGACACATTTATTTCAAAACAGAGGTGAATGACACATGATCATCTGAAAACTCATGCTGCGGTCACATTATGACGTTTATGACGTCTTCTCGTGGGGAAACCATCACTTTTGGTCAGGAGACACGTTTTTATCAAAACAGAGGTGAATGCAACATGATCATCTCAAAACTAATAATGCAGTCACTTCATGACATTTATGACGTCTTCTCGTGGGGAAACCATCACTTTTGGTTAGAAGACAAGTTTTTATCAAAATAGAGGTGAATGCAACATGATCATCTTAGAACTTATGCTGCAGTCACATTATGACTTTTTTGACATCTTCCCGTGGGGAAACCATCACTTTTGGTCAGGAGACACGTTTTTATCCAAACAGATGTGAATGACACATGATCATCTCAAAACTTATGCTGCAGTCACATTATGACTTTTTTGACATCTTCCCGTGGGGAAACCATCACTTTTGGTCAGGAGACACGTTTTTATCAAAACAGATGTGAATGACACATGATCATCTTAAAACTTATGCTGCAGTCACATTATGACTTTTTTGACGTTTGCTCGTGGAGGAAACATCACTTTTGGTCAGGAGACACATTTATTTCAAAACAGAGGTGAGTGCAACATGATCATCTCAAAACTCATGCTGCGGTCACATTATGATGTTTATGACGTCTTCTCGTGGGAAAACCATCACTTTTGGTCAGGAGACACGTTTTTATCAAAACAGAGGTGAATGACACATGATCATCTTAAAACATATGCTGCAGTCACATTATGACGTTTTTGACGTTTGCTCGTGGAGGAAACATCACTTTTGGTCAGGAGACACATTTATTTCAAAACAGAGGTGAATGACACATGATCATCTGAAAACTCATGCTGCGGTCACATTATGACGTTTATGACGTCTTCTCGTGGGGAAACCATCACTTTTGGTCAGGAGACACGTTTTTCTCAAAACAGAGGTGAATGACACATGATCATCTGAAAACTTATGCTGCAGTCACATTATGACTTTTTTGACGTCTTCCCGTGGGGAAACCATCACTTTTGGTCAGGAGACACGTTTTTATCAAAACAGATGTGAATGACACATGATCATCTTAAAACTTATGCTGCAGTCACATTATGACTTTTTTGACCTCTTCCCGTGGGATAACCATCACTTTTGGTCAGGAGACACGTTTTTATCAAAACAGATGTGAATGCAACATGATCATCTTAGAACTTATGCTGCAGTCACATTATGACTTTTTTGACGTCTTCAAGTGGGGAAACCATCACTTTTGGTCAGGAGACACGTTTTTATCAGAACAGATGTGAATGACACATGATCATCTTAAAACTTATGCTGCAGTCACATTATGACTTTTTTGACGTTTGCTCGTGGAGGAAACATCACTTTTGGTCAGGAGACACATTTATTTCAAAACAGGTGAATGCAACATGATCATCTCAAAACTCATGCTGCGGTCATATGATGACGTTTTTGACGTTTGCTCGTGGAGGAAACATCACTTTTGGTCAGGAGACACATTTATTTCAAAACAGAGGTGAATGCAACATGATCATCTCAAAACTCATGCTGCGGTCACATTATGACGTTTATGACGTCTTCTCGTGGGGAAACCATCACTTTTGGTCAGGAGACACGTTTTTATCAAAACAGAGGTGAATGACACATGATCATCTCAAAACTTATGCTGCAGTCACATTATGACTTTTTTGACGTCTTCCCGTGGGGAAACCATCACTTTTGGTCAGGAGACATGTTTTTATCAAAACAGATGTGAATGACACATGATCATCTTAAAACTTATGCTGCAGTCACATTATGACTTTTTTGACGTTTGCTCGTGGAGGAAACATCACTTTGGTCAGGAGACACATTTATTTCAAAACAGAGGTGAGTGCAACATGATCATCTCAAAACTCATGCTGCGGTCACATTATGATGTTTATGACGTCTTCTCGTGGGAAAACCATCACTTTTGGTCAGGAGAGAAGAAATGGACCACTTCTTGTCAAAGTGACAGGTTGACCTTTCCCTGAACCCGCCCACATCTGTTCCCCCCCCCCCCCCCCCCCTCCCTTTCCCGCCTGTCCCGCCATTCTTCCTCCCGCCTTTTTTTAAAAAGGAAGGGCGGGAGTTACAAAACAGTTACAAATCAGTTTTGCCATAGTCCTGGCATATCCATCTGTGGGCAACATGAGTAGTTCTACATCCGTGATTGGTGAGACGGCTGTGACCGTTATAAGAGAATTGTGTGGAAAAGTAGTTGAAAAATCCACGGTGTTTGTACAGCGTTCTCAGGCGTCACCTTCTGAGCCTTTGCAGCAAGAATGGTCTTTGGAGCCTTATAGTCAAACAGGGAGTTTTGGGTATGTGTTCCGTTACAAGACGGGGGAGTTGATTCTCTATCAGCGTGAAGAATCTTCCACTGAGGGGCCTATGTTGTCGGCTACGATGTCTTCCAATGACTGGGGTGTGTTGAAACTGATCAAACCGGGAATGGTGTGTGTGACTGAAGAAGGCTGTGAAGAAAGAAACAACACAGAACAGAAACCTTCCACAGAACAAACATTTTGTGAAACATTTGTGAAAACTAGAGAAGAGAAAACTATTGGAGAAAGTTAGACTGTTAGAACCCTAACACTGTGGTTCAGAAGAAAAGAGAAAAGAGTTGGTGGCCTCAAGTAAGAAATTTAGGGGCCTACGTTGTCTTCCGGTGTCCGAGGTGTGTAACTGAAGAAGCTTAAATCCCCTGGAGACCTGGAGGCCCTCCTGGAGAAAAACATTCTTAACATGAGTTATATCGCCTGAACCTGTTGTTTGGTAGAGTTCCCGTGTAGGGACTTATCCCCATGGGAGCTACATCACCACCAGTTGGTCCACCGGGGCAGTCGTCAATATCAGACTTTTCGGCGCCAATCAACTTTTTTTTTTTTTTCCTTCTCGCCAAGCATTGTAAAGCGAATATATACATGATCATCTCACAGTCATTAGCTCAGTCCTCCAGAACTTCATCGGAAGCTTCACCGTCTGCGAGCGCGTGTAACAAACAAAGATGGCTGCAAAGATGACTACCGGTAAGCCTCAAATTCTTCCCAAACTTTTTCTCTGTAGTTTTCTAAATAGTTTTAGAAAACTATTAATGAATGAACTATTAATGATTAACTACTATTTACGAATAACTGTGTTTTAGAAGTTACAGTAGAGGTTCACCATATGCCAATTTATCCTGGTAAGCAATCCGTGATCTTTTTAACCTGAAAGTTGTTCTATTTTTATTCTAGATTTTTAAGTGTAACTTTCTGTATCTTTAAAGTCAGCGCCGATGAGTTTGAAGGAATAACCCTCACGCAAACAGACATTGGTATTTTACATACAGTTTTTTTTTTTGTTTTGTTTTTTATGAACAGCTCAGTTGTTCATAGATTGCTGAAATATAACTTTTTATGATACATTTTTCAGATCTGTTAGCCAGGGCTGAAAGATTGGTATCCGAAGACAACCAAGAAACTGAAAAAGCAGTAAAAGCATTGCTGTGTTCTGAAACCCCACCCCCCGTGCAGGGGACAAATTGCTGTGTATCTGAAATTGGTGAAATTGAGATTGAGAGGGAAACCTCGGCACTTCAACATGGGACTGACTCAAGTAAGCAGACGAACAAACTCTCCAGAAGACGTGTGAGACAGCCAGGAGGACCGAAGTCGACTGTACAAGGTAATATATTTATCTGTGATTAGAAGTATATACAAAATATGTGCCGTTTTGATGATTTGTATTTTAACGATTTTCCCCTCTGTCTAAACAGAACCATCAAAACAGAACCTTCAAACGTGCGCCTCTCTGAGCACTGTGACTCCCACGGCCTTCCACCCTCCCGTGAACCTTCTGCCCCTGCGAGGAGACGTAGAATCCACCGGCACCAGATCCTTTCGAACCTGCGAGGCCGATAAGGAGACGTAGGAACCAGAGACACAAGTCTAACATTGTCAGGAGATTGTTTGATGGTATATTTTATACTATATCTTCTTGACTAATAATAATAATAATATATAAAAAAAATAATAACTCATCTCTCATCTAATTACAGATTCAGGGTTGAGATTAAACGAGAGCGTTCCTGAACCGTCCTTCAACAGGATCGAGGGGGATACGGGGGGCAACGATCATCCCCAACACCAGCACAAGCACCACGAGAGCGTTCGTCAACCGTCCTTCAACAGGGTGGACGGGGATACAGCCGGATACAATCATCCCCAACAACAGCACGAGCACCACGAGAGCGTTCCTGATCCGCTCTTTGACAGGGCTGAGGATACAGGCTGCTACATTCATTCCCAACACCCCCAAGACAAGGTAGTGCTGGAGATTTTCAATAATGTCATACGGTATATTGTTTCCTCCAATTGTAACCAAAGGTGTACTAAAACAGTGTTGAAAAAGCTGTAATTTTTTTTTTTTTCCTTTTTCTGTCTTTTGTTTAAGATATGGATGAGGATTTCAATGTTGAATATTTTAATCAAGTACCGATTGTTTTACAAATAGCTGTTGATCAATTAAGTGATGAGGATTTCAATGTTGAATATTTTAATCAAGTACCGAATGCTTTACAAATAGCTGTTGATCAATTAAGTGAAATTCCAATCTCCATTCCAATAAATTTACATTTTACAGAGCAAAATGAAAACGTCCTAGAACTTGACACCTTACAACTCATAAATGATGCCCTCGAAAACCTTAATGCAGTTAATGCAGTAGAGTTTGAAAATCATTCTCCTTCATCAGCTCTCCACACGCAAAGTGATCATGTCTTACACGCGGTAACAATCAGATCAGAGACGGATTCAGCCGAGACACAATCGGCTCTTCCTAACCCCCCTCCTGAACAGGATGAGAGGCCAGGAGAAGGGGGGTCAGAGAGCAGCCCCTCAGCCCATCTTTCTCCTCAGCAAGGGGGAGGAGGGCTAGGAGAAAATCCATCCGATCTCTCTCCTGAGCGGGGTGAGAGGTTTTTTAATGATTTTATCACATGGAGAACAAGACGCTCCTTTAACATTCCCACTCGGGGAAATGTGCCTGACATTGCAACATTCTATCGAGATGTAACAGGGGTTATCAGCGAATTGGTGGATGTTGCCAGACGACATAGTAGTCGCAATGATTTAATACAGTTGGAGGTGGTGGGTGAAAACGTACACAATCATGTTACAGTTGCTGTGGATGAACAAGGTGAAAATATTCTACCGGCTTTTAATGGAATGCTAGATCGGATTGTGCAGTCAAACGGTATCATTTCATCGGATGAGAATATAGAATTCATCCTTCACGTGGTGCAGAACCCAGGAGGAGGTGCCAAACGTAAGATGGAGAAAACTCTAGACTGTGAAATCATTGACAAAAAAAGACGTCACTTATTTATCGTAGACAACAGAGACAACCAGCTTTGCTTCGCCATCAGTCTAGCTCACGTTATCTACCCGAAACTTACTGAAAGAGAATGCCTTGATATTGCGAGGAAGTTGCAGCATCAGGCTGGTTTAAATGATGAGACCCCCGTCACTTTCAGTGACATTGGTAAATTTGAAAATATTCTGGGGCGTAAAATTGTTGTGTTTTACAGAACATGCCACAGTAAACCCCTCTCACATTATGAGACAAAATTCTCTGATCGTTCCAATCAGTTGTTTCTCTTTTTACTACAAAATCACTATTATGGGATAAAAAATCTCAAAGCCTTCCTGGGGTCGTCAGTCTGTAATTATTGTTACAAGACTTTTAAGCACCCCTATACCCACTTTTGTAAAGGTTACTGCGCAGTGTGCAACGATCCTGCCTGCCCCACAGAAGGGTTCAACACAGTGGTTTGCTCTGACTGTAACAGAACGTGTCGCTCACCCTCTTGTTTCACCAGACACAAATTGGTCGGTTCAAGCAGAAAGTCCAGCCTCTGCGACCAAATCAAAAAATGCGCACGATGCGAACTATACTACAGTGTCAATTTGTCGTTAGACGATGCAAAGCATCGCTGTGCGGTGAAAAAATGTAAAATCTGTGGTGAAAAACTGCAGAGCGACTCTAAAGTCGATCATAGTTGTTACATTCCTACCCTCCAACCAGACATCTCACATCCTGATTTGGTTTTTTATGATTTTGAAACATTTGTGGGTCAAAATGGAGAGCATGTTCCTTTTTTAGTGCATACAAAAACATCCAAAGGTGAAGAGAAGGCGTTTTATGGTCTTGACTGTGCTAAAATGTTTATTTTGCATTTCAGGAAGCCACGATACAAACAGAACATCTTTATAGCCCATAATGCCAAGGGGTTTGACAGTTATCTGGTGTTAAAAGGTATGTTGGAACTGGATGTGACGCCACAACAGATTCTGATGAACGGGAGTAAAATCCTCAGTTTTGAGGAATCCCATTATGGTCTCAAATTCATAGATTCCCTGTCATTTCTCCCCATGCGTCTCAGCGCTATGCCCAAAGCCTTAGGATTCACTGACAAGACCAAGGGGTATTTCCCACACAAATTTAGCTCAGAAATTCACCTCAATTACGTGGGGCCCTATCCCGTTCCGTCCGACTACGACGTAGATCGCATGACGGTGCGCGAACGGGAAGAATTTGACCCGTGGTACAACGAGGTCAGCCGCGGTACCTTTGACTTCAAAAAGGAGGCCTCGCTGTACTGCAAAAATGATGTTGACATTCTCACCCAGGGCAGTCTTAAATTTAGAGATCAGTTCCTAGGTGAGACGGGGGTAGACCCTTTTGGTTCTATCGCCATAGCCGGAGCCTGTATGAAGGTGTTTCGCACCAATTATCTGACTCCTAACACTCTGGCTATCCCCTGCCCGCACAACTATTTGAATCAGAGCAAAAGATTCTCTAGCGCATCGGTTCAATGGTTAGAATGGTTGATGCACAAAGAAAAAATCTTTATACAGCATGCTCTAAACATGGGTGAAAAACAGATTGGTGCATTTTTCGTAGACGGATATGCTGAGATTGACGGTGTAAAACATGTCTGGGAATTTCATGGATGTTTTTACCACGGCTGTCCCAGTTGCTTTGATCCCACAGTACAGTGCGATATGAGAGGCGTCACCTTTGGTGAACTGCACTACAAAAGTGAGAAGAGGGTGAGTGAGCTACAGACCACACATGGGGTTCGTGTTGTAGTCATGAGAGAACACACGTGGAACCAGATGAAAACAACATGCACGGAGGTTAAAGAATTTCTCCGTTGCTTTAACGCTCCTGAGCCTCTCAACCCCCGAAAAGCACTTTTCGGAGGTAGAACGAGCGCTTTAAAACTGCGACACACGGCAGCGCCCGATGAAACCATCCACTATGTTGATGTCACCTCACTGTACCCGTTTGTCAACAGTACTTGCTCTTACCCCTTTGGTCACCCCGTGATCATCTACAAAGATTTCGAGGACCCACGCAGCTACTACGGCTTCATCAGAGCCACTGTGTATCCTCCTCGAGGTCTTTTATTCCCCGTGTTACCGCACAAAAGTGAGGGAGGTAAATTACTCTTTACACTGTGTCGCACCTGTGCCGAAACTAACAATGAGGGTGGCCCCTGCGAACACGACGATGAGGGCAGAGCTCTGACGGGGGTCTGGGTCACCGTTGAATTCATCAAAGCTCTGGATGTGGGGTACAGGGTGGGTAAAATTACAGAAGTCTGGCACTTTGACAAGAGCAGCGACACTGTGTTTACCGACTACATACACACCTTTTTGAAAGGAAAGCAGGAAGCCTCGGGTTACCCCGCTGAGGCGACGGACCGAGAGAGCAGGGAAAAATACATCAGGGACTATCAGGAGCATCAGGGCATTCTTTTAGATGCTGGCAAAATCGAGACCAATCCTGTGAAAAGACAGGTTGCTAAATTGTGTCTCAACAGTTTGTGGGGAAAGTTTGCACAGAGAGATAATTTGTTTAAAACCACCATTGTCTCAGATCCTAAAGAATTCTTTAGTTACATGTTTTCAGGTAAATACAAAGTCGAATACTTTTCCGTTCTCCACAGCAACAGAGCTCTCATCAGGTGGAAATACACCGACAGGTACGTTCAACCCCCAGGTAAACAGAGTAATGTTTTTATTGCAGCATTCACCACAGCACACGCACGACTGAAGCTGTACAGTTATCTGGAAAAACTACAAGACAGAGTGTTTTACATCGACACAGATAGTTTAATCTATCTGGTCAAAGAGGGTGAGAAACCTCTAGAGCTGGGTAACTATTTAGGTGACCTGACGGATGAACTGGATGGTGACAGCATTCAAGAGTTTGCAGCGGCGGGTCCCAAGAGTTACGCGTACCAAACACGAAATAAAAAGAAAGTCGTCATGCGTGTGAAAGGTATCACTCAGACCCGGGAATTTTGTGAGCGTGTGAGCTTTGACAGTGTCAGAGAGCTGGTGGAGGGTTACCTGAGTAATAAACAAGAGGGAAACACGATCGAGATCCGTCAACACAGCATCAGACGTGATAAAAAGGGTTTCGCATTGAGAAATGTGTCATTTGATAAAAAATTTAGGGTGGTGTATGACAAAAGACGACTCTTTGCTGACGGAACAACTCTGCCTTTCGGGTATTAGAAATGCAGGAAATTGAATTTGATCCTAGGTTTATCTTTCCTTTTTCTTGTTTAATCGCGGGTCCGAGCGGGTGTGGAAAGACCTATTTTGTAAAAAATGTATTGGAAAACTGTGACCGTGTAATAAATGTTGTACCTGACAATATCGTGTGGATTTATACCTCTTTTCAACCTATGTACACTGAACTGCAAAAGATGATTAAAAACATTAAATTTGTCAAAGGTCTGCCCTGATACTTTTGAAGATGAAACACTGTTTCCTCCTGATCAAAAGCATTTGATTATTTTGGACGATGTTATTTTTCAAGCCTCTGACCATCCTGAAGTGGTAAAGATTTTTACACAGTATCGCCACCACAGAAACATGAGTGTTATGATGTTGACTCAAAACGTGTTTCACCAGGGTAAACACAGTCGCACCATCAGTTTGAACAGCAATTATTTGGTCATGTTTAAAAACCCACGGGATAAACTACAAATGAATATATTGGCTCATCAGATTTTTCCATCACAAAAGACATTTTTCTTGGAGAGTTTTGAAGACGCCACAAAAGACCCTCACGGGTATTTAATAGTGGATCTCACCCCCGTCTGCCCAGATCCGTACAAACTGAGAACGGGTGTACTTCCTCACCAGCAAGCGGCCGTTTACATCCCCAGAGCGTCGACGTAGATCATCATGTCAGCGCGTATAAAAAGAAACGCACCCCTGCTGAAGGCCCTGTACCGTGCCACACCCAAGAAACGTAGAGACATTCTTATTCACAGCTCCCCGGATTTTATCCAGACACTGTGTGAGATTTCTTTAAATCTTCTAAAAGGAAACGTCCCCCTGACTCCTTCTCAATTTAAAAAACTGAAGAGACAGAAAAAAATTATCAAACTGTTGGCTGATAAAAGAACCAGTTTAAAGAGGAAGCAACAGGTTCTAAAGAAGCAGACGGGCGGATTTCTTTTACCTCTCCTCTCAGCGGTGGTACCTTTGATCGGGAACCTCGTCGGAGGATTGATACGAAAATGACTTTGAAAAAGGCCCAAAAAATGTTTCTCGTCACCCCTCATCAACTCAACCGCCTGACGCGGCCCTCCCAGTCCATCAGAGATGTCGCGGAGGACGATTTGGATGCTAGGATGAGAGCCATCTTAAACGAGCAGGGGCTGAGCTCTCATGAAAAAATTAAAAAATATAACGCGTTACTGCAAAGATATCTGACCTTTGTGAAGCAGGATCAGCCAGAGAATCTGACAGAGAATCTGACAAAGACGGAGGCAGAGGCAGATTCTGGGACGGACGTACGGACGTCCGATAGCATCATCGACGACGTGTTGCAGAGCCTCCCACCGCGAGATCGCAAGAACGCCGAATACGTCTTAAAGAAATTATCCGACCGTCACGATGTTTGGAATACAAAAGGGGAATTTGTGTACCGGGGCAACGTTGTAAAAGGGTCTCACATGATCGATCTATTCAAACGACTCTTGTTTCCTTTTAAAAAGAAAAAATCAGAGGGTTCTGAACCTCCCGGATGGACACATTTTTTAAATACTCTCTCAGAATTAAACATCCCTTTGTCTTCTATAAGTAACCCAAAAGCGCGTAATCAATACCGACTCCTCAAGATGGATGCGATCGGATCTCAAGACTCTGAAACACCTGCGGATCTACCGTCAAAAACTAGAAGACGAACAAATGACCCCCCGCGTTGGATTAACATTTCATCGTGAATAAATGTAATACACAAAGTTTTGTCTTTTACCAATAAAGCGTTTATTAAACATTTTTTCGAGCGTACAGTCATTCATTCAAAAACTTTAAAAATCTTTAAAACATTGCAAAAAACAACACCCCTGCTTGGAGGGACCATTGATTTTATTTCTAATACAGCGCTGATATTTCCTCACATAGTCGTACACCATGAAGTCATTCTTTATTACATCATCATTGTACAAAGACAGTACTTGATCAAAAGATAGCCCGCACGCGCGGTGACAGAGGTAATAGATGCAATGTTGTCCGCAGACCGTCGACATGTGGTGCTGCAACTGAACGTCGTGGTACTCAATGTTTTTAGAACGTTTTTCCAGAAACTGTAAGATGCTCGGGGGGTAGTGATCAAAGTCCGGCGGAAATCCATAAGAATCAAAAAAGGTGGCTATGCCACCATTTTCCAGCGTCAAAGCTAACCAGTGCTCCCCCGGCATGTGAGCCGGATGTGTGTTGACGATAAAGTAGGCCGGGGTTCTAAAAGAGGGATTCAGCATGGGCAGTTGATCGGACGCCCACACCCCGCAAAACACATCTCCCAGCAGGCTATGCAGAAGGTTCTCTAGTTGAACGTTGTCCATCTTTTAATAATAGTCCACCAGCACCTGCCTCTTGGCGTTGATCTCCAGAATAGAATCGTAACAGGCGTAGACGATAAGGGTCGCGGTGTGCTGCAGGGGTGTTCTAAATCTCAACTCCAGCCTGAGGTTTCCGTTTGAGACGGTAGACAGTGCGTCGTTGTCATCGCTCGGATTGAGATTAAACACAAACAGAGAGTAGCCGTCATTAAAGTCATCACGGCTGATACTCAGGGGTAAATCTTTGAGATGTCTCCCGGTAGCCAGGAACATGTTGTAGAATTCTCTGACGGACACCCCGTTGTTAAAATCGGGTTGGAAAGCTTTAGCCGGAACTTGCCGGCCGTCCTGACAGAGAGCCAGGTATTCGATGTCATAGTGTCTGAAATTAAAAGGCGACAGGTCTCGTCTTCCTGTGAAAGCCTCGTGGTGTACCATACCCAGAACCACGTACTTTGGTATGCTACCCAGAAACAGATTCTCCTGGTTGCAAACCCTAGAGTTTGCCGGAATAGAGTAAGTTTTCACATTAACGCGTGAAAGGGGGTAGAGAGCGTTGCCCTTCATTAAGGCGGCGGCGTGACCTAACCTGACTGCAGGGGACACGGCTACTTTTTTAACAAATAGGGAAGCCCCCAGTACTTTTAGGCTAAAAGCAGAGTCACGCGTCCCCATGAGGCAGAAAGCATCGTTGGCTCGCATCAGTTTAATTCTCAAATCGACAGAGTTGAGCAATAGTCTCTCGCAGAAAAAGATGTCCCCGTGGAGAGGACCGAGCAGGTGTACTTCTCTGGAACGGGCTGTGGACGCGGCTCTCCTCGTTAACCCTTTATTTGGACCGTTCACGAGCACGATAGAGTCCACTGACCCGGCGGTATCTTTGTAAAAAAGACCCCCGGTAAACTGACTGGAGAGCGTGTCCGGTGAAAAGTTGAGCAGGGTCTCAATCATGCAGCGATAGGGGTGGGTAGCGCTCGACTGAGAGATGAGTCGATCCCCCAGGGTCACGTCGCATTGACTGAAAATTGTATTTAGAGGATAATTGATAAGACCCACCGCTGCGTCATTAGCTAGGTTCGATCCGTTAGCGTTGGTGATTTTTACACGGAGATGCAACAGAGTGTCGTTCAGATCCAGATACCGGTCCCCGTCTCCGGGGATGAAAAACTCAATGGGTCCCCCGTCGGTGATGGCTGACAGGGGAGAAATTTCCGTGTAGGTTTTTTCATCGATAGACAGCTGCGTCATAGGTGCTGAAAATAAATCCAATTCGGCCAGAGTACACTCTGGAGATTTCTGATGTACTAGAGCCATTTTCTTTTTTCTCAAAGAAAAGATATTCTTAAAAAATATCAGAGCTCCGGACGGACTTCTTCTTCACACGACGGCCTTTTGCAACTGATTTCTTCCTTTTACCGAACGGCTGTTTATTAAAGCTCGAGGGGATGCGTTCTCCGGGGGGTCGTCTTCTCTTCCTACGCGACAACACCATAATGCCCCCGGATCCTTCTTGCTTCATCTCTTGATCATCTTCTTGATCACCGGCGAACCGTTCCATCACGTGTTTGACGGCGTTGGAGGCGATGTTACTCGCAGCGGCTTTAAGATGAGGTTTAGCTATTTCGAAACCTTTCTTGGCCAAAGGGCTGACGAAACGAAATAATTTAGAAAACAAAGATCCTATCCCCCGACCGTACATGACCGGTGCACCGTAAAACCCCGGCAAATTCCCCCCTACTTGACTCTCATAATATTGTACAAATCGGTGAGGATCTTCTCTCAAACCTACCCGAGCCATTTTCTTTTTCTCTATTTTTCTCTTAGCCTTGAACACTTTGTGTGTGGATAGCTGATCAGCCTCCTGAAAATGAATGATGAGGACGCGGGCGATTGGAATATATATAACCCTGGGGTTCAAGTTCTAGGTCTAAAGTGGAGAGTCGCGATAGTCTTGCCGTATGAAAATTTTACCGGTTTGTTTTGATCCGTTTTTATCTCCACCTGAATGTTTTCAATGTGGTTTTTGGACACCGGTAAATAGTAAGCAGGATTGAAATACTGTGTGACGATTTCACCGAACGTTCCTTTTACATCAATCGTTCTCAAAAGTGGCGCATAAACGTCGCCGACCATCTGCGGTGCAACTACGTCGCTGTAACAATACATGTGATAAAACCCAGCTCGTAAATCGCAGGGATAGTACGCATACCTTTGGTCAAACGTAAACCATTCCCCTGATTTCATACCCATCAAATATGCCAGGGGTCCTTCGAAGAGTACGTGGGTTTTACCTCCCGATTGGAAATCAAATCTTTTCAGAAGACTGTCATAGACGAGGTAAATATCAGACTTTATTCTTCTAAATTGTCCGTCCATCTCGAATCTAAAGGCTGAGATGCCGTTGAAATATGATTCTCTCATCTCTTGACGATGCACCTCGCTCTCCGTGGCCGGTTCTTGAGGGTTTTCCCTCCAGTAAAAGTAGGCATCCTCCTGAGAAAGGTGATAAAAGGTGTGCGGGTATGAAATCTGCGTTAAAGCTACTTCCCAGCTTCCCTCTAAATCGATATGTTGAGGCAAATCCACGCGGTAACTGGAACTCGTGTTTTCTTTAAAAACATCGACGCTGGCGTTGGAGGGTAGGGTAATAAAAAAACCCTCGTCCTTCGGACCGTACATGATGAAATGATATCCGTTGCGATCGCGAGTTGATTTTTATACGTTCTTTAAATCTGCGGCTTTGATCCAGCTGTTGAATTTCTCCGGCCAGTTTTTCCAACTTACAAAGACTTGCTTTTCACCCCTGACGACGCGATGCTTCAGAATCTTTTCTACGTGGAAAAGTCTGTCTTCCCCCATCGTTACCTTTTGTAGCTCTGGCTCATAAAATGACCCTTGGATGGGTTCTCCATCGTAATCTTTTAACTTGTACACTGGAGGGTCGCGAGGGATGCGTTCAGATACCGTAAACACCTCGTTCGTAAAACTCTGTTCATATTTTTTATCAAACACTCCTCTCAGTTTTGAAATTCTAACTAGGTCCCCCTTCTTGAAATTCATCTTGGTTTCAACCTTCCGTCGGTTTTCAGATTTACCGTACAAGTTTTGAAACACTTTAAAAGTGTTCTCCGAGGTTACCTACTGCTGTGATAACTGTGATTATAGCTTTTCACCAAGTCTTGTAAGACGTCGGTGTATCGCAGAGTGTTGTTTGCTGTAAAATATCTCCACATTCTACCTTTTAATGTACGATTAAATCTTTCAATCACAGAGGCCTTAAGGTGGCTGGCGGTGGAAAAATGAACGATATTGTGTTTTCTCATCAAAGCTTCAAAACTCTTGTTAAAAAATTCTTTCCCCGCATCAGTTTGTATTTTTTCAGGCGTCTGACTTGACTCAAAAATGGATTCAAACGCCTTTACCACCTCAGCCGCTGATTTTCTCTTCAGAGCCCTGACGTAAGCTTTTTTGGAAAATATGTCTATGACCGTTAATAAATAATTATATCCGTCATTATGCTCCGACAGGGCTTGCATATCGCACAGGTCCGCTTGAAATTGGTTTAAAGGGCGGGGGGCGAAAACCCTGTTTCTTGGAAAATGTATCCTGGCCGGTTTGTGTAGAGTGTAAGCGTCCTGTCCCTGTAGAAATGTTTTAACATTTTCTCGAGGAACCGTCTTTCCCATTTCTTCTTGCACCCCCTTATGGAGCCGCTCTACACCACCGAGGCTACCGGGATGCGCGGGATCATAGTACACTTTTTCCATGAAGCGTGTCTCAGACATGTTGAAAACAGAATGAGAAGGGATGCTCGTTTGAGAGGTATTTATTTTTTTATTAGCTGTTAAGAAATCTTTAGCATACACATTTTGTGAGTAACATGAGTAAATACATTTTGTGAGTAACATGAGCAAATACATTTGTAACATTTGTAATGTGAAAGTACAGATAGTCAAAAACTAGTCTAAGACCAATGCGTTATCATCAATAGAGTTTGAGTTAAGACTTTATGATCTAGACTGAGGCAGATATCATCGTGAAATTTTCCAAGTTCTTCCAAGATGCTTACAGAATGGTTGTTTTGCACAAGTCTGCTGGTCACATCAATGAGCAAAGCATAAAAGGCTATCATATGACATGGTTTTACAACATCGTTGGACAGTTCTTTAAAAATTACTTTAAAACAATCCGACAATCCAGATTTGCTCATAAGCATCGTGTCATTTACCATCTCTTCCCAAAGTGCGGGTCCTGCACACGTTCTGGTTTTTTCCAGCAAGATGTTTTTGTTTGAAGCCGTTTTGTTCTCAATAGCCTGGTACAAGATGTTTATTATCTGACCCTTGATCAATTGGATCTTGACACCTTCTACATCGTTTACAACTTTTCCCCAGAAGCTCCCCATTTTATATCTGAAAATGGTGTTTTCAGATATAAGTGTTTTCAGTCCAGTACTGAGTCACCGTGTCCAGATGTTCCTGTTTAATCTCGCTGTCGTTGTCGGCGATACTCTCGTACATTTGTTGGATGGGAGTGTAGATTAATTCGCTGGATTTCAGCTCGAGCAAAAGGCTCTCTGCGGCGATCTTGACTTTCACGTAGTCAGCGTTGACACCGCACGCTTTCAGGAAATTTTGAATAGCAGGAATGAACTTGGGTGTGTAGAGTCTTTTCATCAACATGTAAAAGTTGTTGCGGTAGAAACCCGGTTCGATCACATCCAAACACTGGTGTTGGCGCTGGCTGGGGTGGTCGATCCGACATCCGTTGCAAACCTCACCCTTGTACAGGTCCAGGACGACGCTAAGTAGATGAAGAACGCCTTTTTTTACCAGACCAAAGAATTCAGATGCCCAGCCGTCAAGCTGGTCAGCACCGTTACATACAGCCCCGGGGAGATCCGATGCGTCGTCGGGCAAAGGCGGATCAGGGGTTGTTGAGCGTGAAAGACTCTCCACACCGCTCACAGAGATTGGAGAACCTGGACATGAAGAAGCCGGAGACGGCGCAGGATCTCTGCCTTGGAGAAGAGACTCGGACAGCTCTGGAAGTGATGCCGAGTCTCTGACGGGTGGTGTCAGTGAGGGTGAGTGAGGACTGGACACCCCAGGATCCGATGCCGAGCGTCCGAGGGGTGGGGTTGGTGGAGGGCTTAGCCAAGGAGTGAGAGACTCGTTAGAATCCGTGGGATCCAAGCGTTGGATGAGTGAGTCAAAGTCCAGCCTGCGAGGCCGAAGCCGACGTTGACGGCATTCCGCTTGTGTCTCATCCTCATCCCACAGATAGGAATTGCTCGGATTGTCAGATCCGCTCTTGACGCTTCTGTTGGTAGACATGCTCTCCTTAGTGTTTCACTCCGGTAGTGGGTAACGTATGGTTCAGACGAACGTCTTTTATACATTTGAGATATGGGTGTGGGCTTACACGAGGGAGGACTCTTTTTTTCGTCACCACAGTGTTGTTCCAAAGACGACAATGGTGAAAAAATTTTGTGATTTTATCATCCATTTCATGCATCTTTTCGATCCATGCTGCAAGAGGTAGAGTCAACACGTTGCTGAAAACCCCACAGTCTGAGTTAAAAAGATCCAAGACAAAATACTGTCTCGGTTTCCCTGACATCTCTTCCATCTGCATCTTGTAGCTAGCACGATAGAACCATCTTCCCGTACCCGAGGTTTTCGTCAACCAAATGCTCACAAATGTTTGTTCTGTGGAAGGTTTCTGTTCTGTGTTGTTTCTTTCTTCACAGCCTTCTTCAGTCACACACACCATTCTCGGTTTGATCAGTTTCAACACACCCCAGTCATTGGAAGACATCGTAGCCGACAACATAGGCAGAAGAATCTTCCAGTGAGGACTGGAAGATTCTTCCCTGCTGATAGAGAATCAACTCCCCCGTCTTGTAACGGAACACATACCCAAAACTCCCTGTTTGACTATAAGGCTCCAAAGACCATTCTTGCTGCAAAGGCTCAGAAGGTGACGCCTGAGAACGCTGTACAAACACCGTGGATTTTTCAACTACTTTTCCACACAATTCTCTTATAACGGTCACAGCCGTCTCACCAATCACGGATGTAGAACTACTCATGTTGTCCACAGATGGCTATGCCAGGACTATGGCAAAACTGTTTTGTAACTGTTTTGTAACTGCTGCCCTTCCTTTTTAAAAAAAGGCGGGAGGGAGAATGGCGGGAGGCAGGAAAGGGAGGTGGGGGGGGGGAACAGATGTGGGCGGGTTCAGGGAAAGGTCAACCTGTCACTTTGACAAGAAGTAGCCCATTTCTTCTCTGACGTTTCTGACGTTTTCTCGTGGGGAAACCATCACTTTTGGTCAGGAGATACAAGTTTCTCAAAACAGAGGTAAATGCAACATGATCACCTGAAAACTCATGCTGCGGTCACATTATGACGTTTTTGACGTCTGCTCGTGTGGAAACCATCACTTTTGTTCAGGAGACACATTTATTTCAAAACAGAGGTGAATGCAACATGATCACCTGAAAACTCATGCTGCGCTCACATTATGACGTTTCTGACGTTTTCTCGTGGGGAAACCATCACTTTTGGTCAGGAGATACATTTATTTCAAAACAGAGGTAAATGCAACATGATCACCTGAAAACTCATGCTGCGCTCACATTATGACGTTTTTGACGTGTTCTCGAGGGGAAACCATCACTTTTGTTTAGGAGACACATTTATTTCAAAACAGAGGTGAATGCAACATGATCATCTGAAAACTCATGCTGCGCTCACATTATGACGTTTTTGACGTGTTCTCGAGGGGAAACCATCACTTTTGGTCAGGAGATACATTTATTTCAAAACAGAGGTGAATGCAACATGATCACCTGAAAACTCATGCTGCGCTCACATTATGACGTTTCTGACGTTTTCTCGTGGGGAAACCATCACTTTTGGTCAGGAGATACAAGTTTCTCAAAACAGAGGTAAATGCAACATGATCACCTGAAAACTCATGCTGCGCTCACATTATGACGTTTCTGACGTTTTCTCGTGGGGAAACCATCACTTTTGGTCAGGAGATACAAGTTTCTCAAAACAGAGGTAAATGCAACATGATCACCTGAAAACTCATGCTGCGGTCACATTATGACGTTTTTGACGTCTGCTCGTGTGGAAACCATCACTTTTGTTCAGGAGACACATTTATTTCAAAACAGAGGTGAATGCAACATGATCACCTGAAAACTCATGCTGCGCTCACATTATGACGTTTCTGACGTTTTCTCGTGGGGAAACCATCACTTTTGGTCAGGAGATACATTTATTTCAAAACAGAGGTAAATGCAACATGATCACCTGAAAACTCATGCTGCGCTCACATTATGACGTTTTTGACGTGTTCTCGAGGGGAAACCATCACTTTTGTTCAGGAGACACATTTATTTCAAAACAGAGGTGAATGCAACATGATCATCTGAAAACTCATGCTGCGCTCACATTATGACGTTTTTGACGTGTTCTCGAGGGGAAACCATCACTTTTGGTCAGGAGATACATTTATTTCAAAACAGAGGTGAATGCAACATGATCACCTGAAAACTCATGCTGCGCTCACATTATGACGTTTTTGACGTGTTCTCGAGGGGAAACCATCACTTTTGGTCAGGAGATACATTTATTTCAAAACAGAGGTAAATGCAACATGATCACCTGAAAACTCATGCTGCGCTCACATTATGACGTTTTTGACGTGTTCTCGAGGGGAAACCATCACTTTTGTTCAGGAGACACATTTATTTCAAAACAGAGGTGAATGCAACATGATCATCTGAAAACTCATGCTGCGCACACATTATGACGTTTTTGACGTGTTCTCGAGGGGAAACCATCACTTTTGGTCAGGAGATACATTTATTTCAAAACAGAGGTGAATGCAACATGATCACCTGAAAACTCATGCTGCGCTCACATTATGACTTTTCTGACGTTTTCTCGTGGGGAAACCATCACTTTTGGTCAGGAGATACAAGTTTCTCAAAACAGAGGTAAATGCAACATGATCACCTGAAAACTCATGCTGCGGTCACATTATTACGTTTCTGACGTTTTCTCGTGGGGAAACCATCACTTTTGGTCAGGAGATACATTTATTTCAAAACAGAGGTAAATGCAACATGATCACCTGAAAACTCATGCTGCGGTCACATTATGACGTTTTTGACGTGTTCTCGAGGGGAAACCATCACTTTTGGTCAGGAGATACAAGTTTCTCAAAACAGAGGTAAATGCAACATGATCACCTGAAAACTCATGCTGCGCTCACATTATGACGTTTTTGACGTGTTCTCGAGGGGAAACCATCACTTTTGTTCAGGAGACACATTTATTTCAAAACAGAGGTGAATGCAACATGATCATCTGAAAACTCATGCTGCGCACACATTATGACGTTTTTGACGTGTTCTCGAGGGGAAACCATCACTTTTGGTCAGGAGATACATTTATTTCAAAACAGAGGTGAATGCAACATGATCACCTGAAAACTCATGCTGCGCTCACATTATGACTTTTCTGACGTTTTCTCGTGGGGAAACCATCACTTTTGGTCAGGAGATACAAGTTTCTCAAAACAGAGGTAAATGCAACATGATCACCTGAAAACTCATGCTGCGGTCACATTATTACGTTTCTGACGTTTTCTCGTGGGGAAACCATCACTTTTGGTCAGGAGATACATTTATTTCAAAACAGAGGTAAATGCAACATGATCACCTGAAAACTCATGCTGCGGTCACATTATGACGTTTTTGACGTGTTCTCGAGGGGAAACCATCACTTTTGGTCAGGAGATACATTTATTTCAAAACAGAGGTGAATGCAACATGATCAACTGAAAACTCATGCTGCGCTCACATTATGACGTTTCTGACGTTTTCTCGTGGGGAAACCATCACTTTTGGTCAGGAGATACAAGTTTCTCAAAACAGAGGTAAATGCAACATGATCACCTGAAAACTCATGCTGCGGTCACATTATGACGTTTTTGACGTCTGCTCGTGTGGAAACCATCACTTTTGGTCAGGAGATACATTTATTTCAAAACAGAGGTGAATGCAACATGATCACCTGAAAACTCATGCTGCGCTCACATTATGACGTTTCTGACGTTTTCTCGTGGGGAAACCATCACTTTTGGTCAGGAGATACATTTATTTCAAAACAGAGGTAAATGCAACATGATGACCTTAAAACTCATGCTGCGCTCACATTATGACGTTTTTGACATGTTATCGTGGGGAAACCATCACTTTTGGTCAGGAGATACATTTATTTCAAAACAGAGGTAAATGCAACATGATCATCTGAAAACTCATGCTGCGCTCACATTATGACGTTTTTGACGTGTTCTCGAGGGGAAACCATCACTTTTGGTCAGGAGATACATTTATTTCAAAACAGAGGTGAATGCAACATGATCACCTGAAAACTCATGCTGCGCTCACATTATGACGTTTTTGACGTGTTCTCGTGGGGAAACCATCACTTTTGGTCAGGAGATACAAGTTTCTCAAAACAGAGGTAAATGCAACATGATCACCTGAAAACTCATGCTGCGCTCACATTATGACGTTTCTGACGTTTTCTCGTGGGGAAACCATCACTTTTGGTCAGGAGATACATTTATTTCAAAACAGAGGTAAATGCAACATGATCACCTGAAAACTCATGCTGCGCTCACATTATGACGTTTTTGACGTGTTCTCGAGGGGAAACCATCACTTTTGTTCAGGAGACACATTTATTTCAAAACAGAGGTGAATGCAACATGATCATCTGAAAACTCATGCTGCGCTCACATTATGACGTTTTTGACGTGTTCTCGAGGGGAAACCATCAGAGAGAAGAAATGGACCACTTCTTGTCAAAGTGACAGGTTGACCTTTCCCTGAACCCGCCCACATCTGTCCCCCCCCCCCCCCCCCCCACCTCCCTTTCCCGCCTGTCCCGCCATTCTTCCTCCCGCCTTTTTTTAAAAAGGGCAACAGTTACAAAACAGTTACAAAACAGTTTTGCCATAGTCCTGGCATAGCCATCTGTGGACAACATGAGTAGTTCTACATCCGTGATTGGTGAGACGGCTGTGACCGTTATAAGAGAATTGTGTGGAAAAGTAGTTGAAAAATCCACGGTGTTTGTACAGCGTTCTCAGGCGTCACCTTCTGAGCTTTTGCAGCAAGAATGGTCTTTGGAGCCTTATAGTCAAACAGGGAGTTTTGGGTATGTGTTCCGTTACAAGACGGGGGAGTTGATTCTCTATCAGCGGGAAGAATCTTCCAGTGAGGGGCCTATGTTGTCGGCTACGATGTCTTCCAATGACTGGGGTGTGTTGAAACTGATCAAACCGAGAATGGTGTGTGTGACTGAAGAAGGCTGTGAAGAAAGAAACAACACAGAACAGAAACCTTCCACAGAACAAACATTTGTGAGCATTTGGTTGACGAAAACCTCGGGTACGGGAAGATGGTTCTATCGTGCTAGCTACAAGATGCAGATGGAAGAGATGTCAGGGAAACCGAGACAGTATTTTGTCTTGGATCTTTTTAACTCAGACTGTGGGGTTTTCAGCAACGTGTTGACTCTACCTCTTGCAGCATGGATCGAAAAGATGCATGAAATGGATGATAAAATCACAAAATTTTTTCACCATTGTCGTCTTTGGACCAACACTGTGGTGACGAAAAAAAGAGTCCTCCCTCGTGTAAGCCCACACCCATATCTCAAATGTATAAAAGACGTTCGTCTGAACCATACGTTACCCACTACCGGAGTGAAACACTAAGGAGAGCATGTCTACCAACAGAAGCGTCAAGAGCGGATCTGACAATCCGTGCAATTCCTATCTGTGGGATGAGGATGAGACACAAGCGGAATGCCGTCAACGTCGGCTTCGGCCTCGCAGGCTGGACTTTGACTCACTCATCCAACGCTTGGATCCCACGGATTCTAACGAGTCTCTCACTCCTTGGCTAAGCCCTCCACCAACCCCACCCCTCGGACGCTCGGCATCGGATCCTGGGGTGTCCAGTCCTCACTCACCCTCACTGACACCACCCGTCAGAGACTCGGCATCACTTCCAGAGCTGTCCGAGTCTCTTCTCCAAGGCAGAGATCCTGCGCCGTCTCCGGCTTCTTCATGTCCAGGTTCTCCAATCTCTGTGAGCGGTGTGGAGAGTCTTTCACGCTCAACAACCCCTGATCCGCCTTTGCCCGACGACGCATCGGATCTCCCCGGGGCTGTATGTAACGGTGCTGACCAGCTTGACGGCTGGGCATCTGAATTCTTTGGTCTGGTAAAAAAAGGCGTTCTTCATCTACTTAGCGTCGTCCTGGACCTGTACAAGGGTGAGGTTTGCAACGGATGTCGGATCGACCACCCCAGCCAGCGCCAACACCAGTGTTTGGATGTGATCGAACCGGGTTTCTACCGCAACAACTTTTACATGTTGATGAAAAGACTCTACACACCCAAGTTCATTCCTGCTATTCAAAATTTCCTGAAAGCGTGCGGTGTCAACGCTGACTACGTGAAAGTCAAGATCGCCGCAGAGAGCCTTTTGCTCGAGCTGAAATCCAGCGAATTAATCTACACTCCCATCCACCAAATGTACGAGAGTATCGCCGACAACGACAGCGAGATTAAACAGGAACATCTGGACACGGTGACTCAGTACTGGACTGAAAACACTTATATCTGAAAACACCATTTTCAGATATAAAATGGGGAGCTTCTGGGGAAAAGTTGTAAACGATGTAGAAGGTGTCAAGATCCAATTGATCAAGGGTCAGATAATAAACATCTTGTACCAGGCTATTGAGAACAAAACGGCTTCAAACAAAAACATCTTGCTGGAAAAAACCAGAACGTGTGCAGGACCCGCACTTTGGGAAGAGATGGTAAATGACACGATGCTTATGAGCAAATCTGGATTGTCGGATTGTTTTAAAGTAATTTTTAAAGAACTGTCCAACGATGTTGTAAAACCATGTCATATGATAGCCTTTTATGCTTTGCTCATTGATGTGACCAGCAGACTTGTGCAAAACAACCATTCTGTAAGCATCTTGGAAGAACTTGGAAAATTTCACGATGATATCTGCCTCAGTCTAGATCATAAAGTCTTAACTCAAACTCTATTGATGATAACGCATTGGTCTTAGACTAGTTTTTGACTATCTGTACTTTCACATTACAAATGTTACAAATGTATTTGCTCATGTTACTCACAAAATGTATTTACTCATGTTACTCACAAAATGTGTATGCTAAAGATTTCTTAACAGCTAATAAAAAAATAAATACCTCTCAAACGAGCATCCCTTCTCATTCTGTTTTCAACATGTCTGAGACACGCTTCATGGAAAAAGTGTACTATGATCCCGCGCATCCCGGTAGCCTCGGTGGTGTAGAGCGGCTCCATAAGGGGGTGCAAGAAGAAATGGGAAAGACGGTTCCTCGAGAAAATGTTAAAACATTTCTACAGGGACAGGACGCTTACACTCTACACAAACCGGCCAGGATACATTTTCCAAGAAACAGGGTTTTCGCCCCCCGCCCTTTAAACCAATTTCAAGCGGACCTGTGCGATATGCAAGCCCTGTCGGAGCATAATGACGGATATAATTATTTATTAACGGTCATAGACATATTTTCCAAAAAAGCTTACGTCAGGGCTCTGAAGAGAAAATCAGCGGCTGAGGTGGTAAAGGCGTTTGAATCCATTTTTGAGTCAAGTCAGACGCCTGAAAAAATACAAACTGATGCGGGGAAAGAATTTTTTAACAAGAGTTTTGAAGCTTTGATGAGAAAACACAATATCGTTCATTTTTCCACCGCCAGCCACCTTAAGGCCTCTGTGATTGAAAGATTTAATCGTACATTAAAAGGTAGAATGTGGAGATATTTTACAGCAAACAACACTCTGCGATACACCGACGTCTTACAAGACTTGGTGAAAAGCTATAATCACAGTTATCACAGCAGTATCAAGATGAAACCCGCTGAGGTAACCTCGGAGAACACTTTTAAAATGTTTCAAAACTTGTACGGTAAATCTGAAAACCGACGGAAGGTTGAAACCAAGATGAATTTCAAGAAGGGGGACCTAGTTAGAATTTCAAAACTGAGAGGAGTGTTTGATAAAAAATATGAACAGAGTTTTACGAACGAGGTGTTTACGGTATCTGAACGCATCCCTCGCGACCCTCCAGTGTACAAGTTAAAAGATTACGATGGAGAACCCATCCAAGGGTCATTTTATGAGCCAGAGCTACAAAAGGTAACGATGGGGGAAGACAGACTTTTCCACGTAGAAAAGATTCTGAAGCATCGCGTCGTCAGGGGTGAAAAGCAAGTCTTTGTAAGTTGGAAAAACTGGCCGGAGAAATTCAACAGCTGGATCAAAGCCGCAGATTTAAAGAACGTATAAAAATCAACTCGCGATCGCAACGGATATCATTTCATCATGTACGGTCCGAAGGACGAGGTTTTTTTTATTACCCTACCCTCCAACGCCAGCGTCGATGTTTTTAAAGAAAACACGAGTTCCAGTTACCGCGTGGATTTGCCTCAACATATTGATTTAGAGGGAAGCTGGGAAGTAGCTTTAACGCAGATTTCATACCCGCACACCTTTTATCACCTTTCTCAGGAGGATGCCTACTTTTACTGGAGGGGAAACCCTCAAGAACCGGCCACAGAGAGCGAGGTGCATCGTCAAGAGATGAGACAATCATATTTCAACGGCTTCTCAGCCTTTAGATTCGAGATGGACGGACAATTTAGAAGAATAAAGTCTGATATTTACCTCGTCTATGACAGTCTTCTGAAAAGATTTGATTTCCAATCGGGAGGTAAAACCCACGTACTCTTCGAAGGACCCCTGGCATATTTGATGGGTATGAAATCAGGGGAATGGTTTACGTTTGACCAAAGGTATGCGTACTATCCCTGCGATTTACGAGCTGGGTTTTATCACATGTATTGTTACAGCGACGTAGTTGCACCGCAGATGGTCGGCGACGTTTATGCGCCACTTTTGAGAACGATTGATGTAAAAGGAACGTTCGGTGAAATCGTCACACAGTATTTCAATCCTGCTTACTATTTACCGGTGTCCAAAAACCACATTGAAAACATTCAGGTGGAGATAAAAACGGATCAAAACAAACCGGTAAAATTTTCATACGGCAAGACTATCGCGACTCTCCACTTTAGACCTAGAACTTGAACCCCAGGGTTATATATATTCCAATCGCCCGCGTCCTCATCATTCATTTTCAGGAGGCTGATCAGCTATCCACACACAAAGTGTTCAAGGCTAAGAGAAAAATAGAGAAAAATAAAATGGCTCGGGTAGGTTTGAGAGAAGATCCTCACCGATTTGTACAATATTATGAGAGTCAAGTAGGGGGGAATTTGCCGGGGTTTTACGGTGCACCGGTCATGTACGGTCGGGGGATAGGATCTTTGTTTTCTAAATTATTTCGTTTCGTCAGCCCTTTGGCCAAGAAAGGTTTCGAAATAGCTAAACCTCATCTTAAAGCCGCTGCGAGTAACATCGCCTCCAACGCCGTCAAACACGTGATGGAACGGTTCGCCGGTGATCAAGAAGATGATCAAGAGATGAAGCAAGAAGGATCCGGGGGCATTATGGTGTTGTCGCGTAGGAAGAGAAGACGACCCCCCGGAGAACGCATCCCCTCGAGCTTTAATAAACAGCCGTTCGGTAAAAGGAAGAAATCAGTTGCAAAAGGCCGTCGTGTGAAGAAGAAGTCCGTCCGGAGCTCTGATATTTTTTAAGAATATCTTTTCTTTGAGAAAAAAGAAAATGGCTCTAGTACATCAGAAATCTCCAGAGTGTACTCTGGCCGAATTGGATTTATTTTCAGCACCTATGACGCAGCTGTCTATCGATGAAAAAACCTACACGGAAATTTCTCCCCTGTCAGCCATCACCGACGGGGGACCCATTGAGTTTTTCATCCCCGGAGACGGGGACCGGTATCTGGATCTGAACGACACTCTGTTGCATCTCCGTGTAAAAATCACCAACGCTAACGGATCGAACCTAGCTAATGACGCAGCGGTGGGTCTTATCAATTATCCTCTAAATACAATTTTCAGTCAATGCGACGTGACCCTGGGGGATCGACTCATCTCTCAGTCGAGCGCTACCCACCCCTATCGCTGCATGATTGAGACCCTGCTCAACTTTTCACCGGACACGCTCTCCAGTCAGTTTACCGGGGGTCTTTTTTACAAAGATACCGCCGGGTCAGTGGACTCTATCGTGCTCGTGAACGGTCCAAATAAAGGGTTAACGAGGAGAGCCGCGTCCACAGCCCGTTCCAGAGAAGTACACCTGCTCGGTCCTCTCCACGGGGACATCTTTTTCTGCGAGAGACTATTGCTCAACTCTGTCGATTTGAGAATTAAACTGATGCGAGCCAACGATGCTTTCTGCCTCATGGGGGCGCGTGACTCTGCTTTTAGCCTAAAAGTACTGGGGGCTTCCCTATTTGTTAAAAAAGTAGCCGTGTCCCCTGCAGTCAGGTTAGGTCACGCCGCCGCCTTAATGAAGGGCAACGCTCTCTACCCCCTTTCACGCGTTAATGTGAAAACTTACTCTATTCCGGCAAACTCTAGGGTTTGCAACCAGGAGAATCTGTTTCTGGGTAGCATACCAAAGTACGTGGTTCTGGGTATGGTACACCACGAGGCTTTCACAGGAAGACGAGACCTGTCGCCTTTTAATTTCAGACACTATGACATCGAATACCTGGCTCTCTGTCAGGACGGCCGGCAAGTTCCGGCTAAAGCTTTCCAACCCGATTTTAACAACGGGGTGTCCGTCAGAGAATTCTACAACATGTTCCTGGCTACCGGGAGACATCTCAAAGATTTACCCCTGAGTATCAGCCGTGATGACTTTAATGACGGCTACTCTCTGTTTGTGTTTAATCTCAATCCGAGCGATGACAACGACGCACTGTCTACCGTCTCAAACGGAAACCTCAGGCTGGAGTTGAGATTTAGAACACCCCTGCAGCACACCGCGACCCTTATCGTCTACGCCTGTTACGATTCTATTCTGGAGATCAACGCCAAGAGGCAGGTGCTGGTGGACTATTATTAAAAGATGGACAACGTTCAACTAGAGAACCTTCTGCATAGCCTGCTGGGAGATGTGTTTTGCGGGGTGTGGGCGTCCGATCAACTGCCCATGCTGAATCCCTCTTTTAGAACCCCGGCCTACTTTATCGTCAACACACATCCGGCTCACATGCCGGGGGAGCACTGGTTAGCTTTGACGCTGGAAAATGGTGGCATAGCCACCTTTTTTGATTCTTATGGATTTCCGCCGGACTTTGATCACTACCCCCCGAGCATCTTACAGTTTCTGGAAAAACGTTCTAAAAACATTGAGTACCACGACGTTCAGTTGCAGCACCACATGTCGACGGTCTGCGGACAACATTGCATCTATTACCTCTGTCACTCCACACCTCTGATCCTGCTTCACAAAGGTCAGATATCTTTGCAGTAACGCGTTATATTTTTTAATTTTTTCATGAGAGCTCAGCCCCTGCTCGTTTAAGATGGCTCTCATCCTAGCATCCAAATCGTCCTCCGCGACATCTCTGATGGACTGGGAGGGTCGCGTCAGGCGGTTGAGTTGATGAGGGGTGACGAGAAACATTTTTTGGGCCTTTTTCAAAGTCATTTTCGTATCAATCCTCCGACGAGGTTCCCGATCAAAGGTACCACCGCTGAGAGGAGAGGTAAAAGAAATCCGCCCGTCTGCTTCTTTAGAACCTGTTGCTTCCTCTTTAAACTGGTTCTTTTATCAGCCAACAGTTTGATAATTTTTTTCTGTCTCTTCAGTTTTTTAAATTGAGAAGGAGTCAGGGGGACGTTTCCTTTTAGAAGATTTAAAGAAATCTCACACAGTGTCTGGATAAAATCCGGGGAGCTGTGAATAAGAATGTCTCTACGTTTCTTGGGTGTGCCACGGTACAGGGCCTTCAGCAGGGGTGCGTTTCTTTTTATACGCGCTGACATGATGATCTACGTCGACGCTCTGGGGATGTAAACGGCCGCTTGCTGGTGAGGAAGTACACCCGTCCTCAGTCTGTACGGATCTGGGCAGACGGGGGTGAGATCCACTATTAAATACCCGTGAGGGTCTTTTGTGGCGTCTTCAAAACTCTCCAAGAAAAATGTCTTTTGTGATGGAAAAATCTGATGAGCCAATATATTCATTTGTAGTTTATCCCGTGGGTTTTTAAACATGACCAAATAATTGCTGTTCAAACTGATGGTGCGACTGTGTTTACCCTGGTGAAACACGTTTTGAGTCAACATCATAACACTCATGTTTCTGTGGTGGCGATACTGTGTAAAAATCTTTACCACTTCAGGATGGTCAGAGGCTTGAAAAATAACATCGTCCAAAATAATCAAATGCTTTTGATCAGGAGGAAACAGTGTTTCATCTTCAAAAGTATCGGGCAGACCTTTGACAAATTTAATGTTTTTAATCATCTTTTGCAGTTCAGTGTACATAGGTTGAAAAGAGGTATAAATCCACACGATATTGTCAGGTACAACATTTATTACACGGTCACAGTTTTCCAATACATTTTTTACAAAATAGGTCTTTCCACACCCGCTCGGACCCACGATTAAACAAGAAAAAGGAAAGATAAACCTAGGATCAAATTCAATTTCCTGCATTTCTAATACCCGAAAGGCAGAGTTGTTCCGTCAGCAAAGAGTCGTCTTTTGTCATACACCACCCTAAATTTTTTATCAAATGACACATTTCTCAATGCAAAACCCTTTTTATCACGTCTGATGCTGTGTTGACGGATCTCGATCGTGTTTCCCTCTTGTTTATTACTCAGGTAACCCTCCACCAGCTCTCTGACACTGTCAAAGCTCACACGCTCACAACATTCCCGGGTCTGAGTGATACCTTTCACACGCATGACGACTTTCTTTTTATTCCGTGTTTGGTACGCGTAACTCTTGGGACCCGCCGCTGCAAACTCTTGAATGCTGTCACCATCCAGTTCATCCGTCAGGTCACCTAAATAGTTACCCAGCTCTAGAGGTTTCTCACCCTCTTTGACCAGATAGATTAAACTATCTGTGTCGATGTAAAACACTCTGTCTTGTAGTTTTTCCAGATAACTGTACAGCTTCAGTCGTGCGTGTGCTGTGGTGAATGCTGCAATAAAAACATTACTCTGTTTACCTGGGGGTTGAACGTACCTGTCGGTGTATTTCCACCTGATGAGAGCTCTGTTGCTGTGGAGAACGGAAAAGTATTCGACTTTGTATTTACCTGAAAACATGTAACTAAAGAATTCTTTAGGATCTGAGACAATGGTGGTTTTAAACAAATTATCTCTCTGTGCAAACTTTCCCCACAAACTGTTGAGACACAATTTAGCAACCTGTCTTTTCACAGGATTGGTCTCGATTTTGCCAGCATCTAAAAGAATGCCCTGATGCTCCTGATAGTCCCTGATGTATTTTTCCCTGCTCTCCCGGTCCGTCGCCTCAGCGGGGTAACCCGAGGCTTCCTGCTTTCCTTTCAAAAAGGTGTGTATGTAGTCGGTAAACACAGTGTCGCTGCTCTTGTCAAAGTGCCAGACTTCTGTAATTTTACCCACCCTGTACCCCGCCTCCAGAGCTTTGATGAATTCAACGGTGACCCAGACCCCCGTCAGAGCTCTGCCCTCATCGTCGTGTTCGCAGGGGCGCCCCTCATTGTTAGTTTCGGCACAGGTGCGACACAGTGTAAAGAGTAATTTACCTCCCTCACTTTTGTGCGGTAACACGGGGAATAAAAGACCTCGAGGAGGATACACAGTGGCTCTGATGAAGCCGTAGTAGCTGCGTGGGTCCTCGAAATCTTTGTAGATGATCACGGGGTGACCAAAGGGGTAAGAGCAAGTACTGTTGACAAACGGGTACAGTGAGGTGACATCAACATAGTGGATGGTTTCATCGGGCGCTGCCGTGTGTCGCAGTTTTAAAGCGCTCGTTCTACCTCCGAAAAGTGCTTTTCGGGGGTTGAGAGGCTCAGGAGCGTTAAAGCAACGGAGAAATTCTTTAACCTCCGTGCATGTTGTTTTCATCTGGTTCCACGTGTGTTCTCTCATGACTACAACACGAACCCCATGTGTGGTCTGTAGCTCACTCACCCTCTTCTCACTTTTGTAGTGCAGTTCACCAAAGGTGACGCCTCTCATATCGCACTGTACTGTGGGATCAAAGCAACTGGGACAGCCGTGGTAAAAACATCCATGAAATTCCCAGACATGTTTTACACCGTCAATCTCAGCATATCCGTCTACGAAAAATGCACCAATCTGTTTTTCACCCATGTTTAGAGCATGCTGTATAAAGATTTTTTCTTTGTGCATCAACCATTCTAACCATTGAACCGATGCGCTAGAGAATCTTTTGCTCTGATTCAAATAGTTGTGATGGCAGGGGATAGCCAGAGTGTTAGGAGTCAGATAATTGGTGCGAAACACCTTCATACAGGCTCCGGCTATGGTGATAGAACCAAAAGGGTCTACCCCCGTCTCACCTAGGAACTGATCTCTAAATTTAAGACTGCCCTGGGTGAGAATGTCAACATCATTTTTGCAGTACAGCGAGGCCTCCTTTTTGAAGTCAAAGGTACCTCGGCTGACCTCGTTGTACCACGGGTCAAATTCTTCCCGTTCGCGCACCGTCATGCGATCTACGTCGTAGTCGGACGGAACGGGATAGGGCCCCACGTAATTGAGGTGAATTTCTGAGCTAAATTTGTGTGGGAAATACCCCTTGGTCTTGTCAGTGAATCCTAAGGCTTTGGGCATAGCGCTGAGATGCATGGGGAGAAATGACAGGGAATCTATGAATTTGAGACCATAATGGGATTCCTCAAAACTGAGGATTTTACTCCCGTTCATCAGAATCTGTTGTGGCGTCACATCCAGTTCCAACATACCTTTTAACACCAGATAACTGTCAAACCCCTTGGCATTATGGGCTATAAAGATGTTCTGTTTGTATCGTGGCTTCCTGAAATGCAAAATAAACATTTTAGCACAGTCAAGACCATAAAACGCCTTCTCTTCACCTTTGGATGTTTTTGTATGCACTAAAAAAGGAACATGCTCTCCATTTTGACCCACAAATGTTTCAAAATCATAAAAAACCAAATCAGGATGTGAGATGTCTGGTTGGAGGGTAGGAATGTAACAACTATGATCGACTTTAGAGTCGCTCTGCAGTTTTTCACCACAGATTTTACATTTTTTCACCGCACAGCGATGCTTTGCATCGTCTAACGACAAATTGACACTGTAGTATAGTTCGCATCGTGCGCATTTTTTGATTTGGTCGCAGAGGCTGGACTTTCTGCTTGAACCGACCAATTTGTGTCTGGTGAAACAAGAGGGTGAGCGACACGTTCTGTTACAGTCAGAGCAAACCACTGTGTTGAACCCTTCTGTGGGGCAGGCAGGATCGTTGCACACTGCGCAGTAACCTTTACAAAAGTGGGTATAGGGGTGCTTAAAAGTCTTGTAACAATAATTATCCCATAATAGTGATTTTGTAGTAAAAAGAGAAACAACTGATTGGAACGATCAGAGAATTTTGTCTCATAATGTGAGAGGGGTTTACTGTGGCATGTTCTGTAAAACACAACAATTTTACGCCCCAGAATATTTTCAAATTTACCAATGTCACTGAAAGTGACGGGGGTCTCATCATTTAAACCAGCCTGATGCTGCAACTTCCTCGCAATATCAAGGCATTCTCTTTCAGTAAGTTTCGGGTAGATAACGTGAGCTAGACTGATGGCGAAGCAAAGCTGGTTGTCTCTGTTGTCTACGATAAATAAGTGACGTCTTTTTTTGTCAATGATTTCACAGTCTAGAGTTTTCTCCATCTTACGTTTGGCACCTCCTCCTGGGTTCTGCACCACGTGAAGGATGAATTCTATATTCTCATCCGATGAAATGATACCGTTTGACTGCACAATCCGATCTAGCATTCCATTAAAAGCCGGTAGAATATTTTCACCTTGTTCATCCACAGCAACTGTAACATGATTGTGTACGTTTTCACCCACCACCTCCAACTGTATTAAATCATTGCGACTACTATGTCGTCTGGCAACATCCACCAATTCGCTGATAACCCCTGTTACATCTCGATAGAATGTTGCAATGTCAGGCACATTTCCCCGAGTGGGAATGTTAAAGGAGCGTCTTGTTCTCCATGTGTTAAAATCATTAAAAAACCTCTCACCCCGCTCAGGAGAGAGATCGGATGGATTTTCTCCTAGCCCTCCTCCCCCTTGCTGAGGAGAAAGATGGGCTGAGGGGCTGCTCTCTGACCCCCCTTCTCCTGGCCTCTCATCCTGTTCGGGAGGGGGGTTAGGAAGAGCCGATTGTGTCTCGGCTGAATCCGTCTCTGATCTGATTGTTACCGCGTGTAAGACATGATCACTTTGCGTGTGGAGAGCTGATGAAGGAGAATGATTTTCAAACTCTACTGCATTAACTGCATTAAGGTTTTCGAGGGCATCATTTATGAGTTGTAAGGTGTCAAGTTCTAGGACGTTTTCATTTTGCTCTGTAAAATGTAAATTTATTGGAATGGAGATTGGAATTTCACTTAATTGATCAACAGCTATTTGTAAAGCATTCGGTACTTGATTAAAATATTCAACATTGAAATCCTCATCACTTAATTGATCAACAGCTATTTGTAAAACAATCGGTACTTGATTAAAATATTCAACATTGAAATCCTCATCCATATCTTAAACAAAAGACAGAAAAAGGAAAAAAAAAAATTACAGCTTTTTCAACACTGTTTTAGTACACCTTTGGTTACAATTGGAGGAAACAATATACCGTATGACATTATTGAAAATCTCCAGCACTACCTTGTCTTGGGGGTGTTGGGAATGAATGTAGCAGCCTGTATCCTCAGCCCTGTCAAAGAGCGGATCAGGAACGCTCTCGTGGTGCTCGTGCTGTTGTTGGGGATGATTGTATCCGGCTGTATCCCCGTCCACCCTGTTGAAGGACGGTTGACGAACGCTCTCGTGGTGCTTGTGCTGTTGTTGGGGATGATCGTTGCCCCCCGTATCCCCCTCGACCCTGTTGAAGGACGGTTCAGGAACGCTCTCGTTTAATCTCAACCCTGAATCTGTAATTAGATGAGAGATGAGTTATTATTTTTTTTATATATTATTATTATTATTAGTCAAGAAGATATAGTATAAAATATACCATCAAACAATCTCCTGACAATGTTAGACTTGTGTCTCTGGTTCCTACGTCTCCTTATCGGCCTCGCAGGTTCGAAAGGATCTGGTGCCGCTGTAAGTACAGGGGTCAGAGTGGTACACGCTTGCCGTATTCTACGTCTCCTCGCAGGGGCAGAAGGTTCACGGGAGAGTGGAGCTGCCATGGGAGTCACAGTGCTCAGAGAGGCGCACGTTTGAAGGTTCTGTTTTGATGGTTCTGTTTAGACAGAGGGGAAAATCGTTAAAATACAAATCATCAAAACGGCACATATTTTGTATATACTTCTAATCACAGATAAATATATTACCTTGTACAGTCGACTTCGGTCCTCCTGGCTGTCTCACACGTCTTCTGGAGAGTTTGTTCGTCTGCTTACTTGAGTCAGTCCCATGTTGAAGTGCCGAGGTTTCCCTCTCAATCTCAATTTCACCAATTTCAGTTACACAGCAATTTGTCCCCTGCACGGGGGGTGGGGTTTCAGAACACAGCAATGCTTTTACTGCTTTTTCAGTTTCTTGGTTGTCTTCGGATACCAATCTTTCAGCCCTGGCTAACAGATCTGAAAAATGTATCATAAAAAGTTATATTTCAGCAATCTATGAACAACTGAGCTGTTCATAAAAAACAAAACAAAACAAAACAAAAAAAAACTGTATGTAAAATACCAATGTCTGTTTGCGTGAGGGTTATTCCTTCAAACTCATCGGCGCTGACTTTAAAGATACAGAAAGTTACACTTAAAAATCTAGAATAAAAATAGAACAACTTTCAGGTTAAAAAGATCACGGATTGCTTACCAGGATAAATTGGCATATGGTGAACCTCTACTGTAACTTCTAAAACACAGTTATTCGTAAATAGTAGTTAATCATTAATAGTTCATTCATTAATAGTTTTCTAAAACTATTTAGAAAACTACAGAGAAAAAGTTTGGGAAGAATTTGAGGCTTACCGGTAGTCATCTTTGCAGCCATCTTTGTTTGTTACACGCGCTCGCAGACGGTGAAGCTTCCGATGAAGTTCTGGAGGACTGAGCTAATGACTGTGACATGATCATGTATATATTCGCTTTACAATGCTTGGTGAGAAGGAAAAAAAAAAAAGTTGATTGGCGCCGAAAAGTCTGATATTGACGACTGCCCCGGTGGACCAACTGGTGGTGATGTAGCTCCCATGGGGATAAGTCCCTACACGGGAACTCTACCAAACAACAGGTTCAGGCGATATTACTCATGTTAAGAATGTTTTTCTCCAGGAGGGCCTCCAGGTCTCCAGGGGATTTAAGCTTCTTCAGTTACACACCTCGGACACCGGAAGACAACGTAGGCCCCTAAATTTCTTACTTGAGGCCACCAACTCTTTTCTCTTTTCTTCTGAACCACAGTGTTAGGGTTCTAACAGTCTAACTTTCTCCAATAGTTTTCTCTTCTCTAGTTTTCACAAATGTTTCACAAAATGTTTGTTCTGTGGAAGGTTTCTGTTCTGTGTTGTTTCTTTCTTCACAGCCTTCTTCAGTCACACACACCATTCCTGGTTTGATCAGTTTCAACACACCCCAGTCATTGGAAGACATCGTAGCCGACAACATAGGCCCCTCAGTGGAAGATTCTTCCCGCTGATAGAGAATCAACTCCCCCGTCTTGTAACGGAACACATACCCAAAACTCCCTGTTTGACTATAAGGCTCCAAAGACCATTCTTGCTGCAAAGGCTCAGAAGGTGACGCCTGAGAACGCTGTACAAACACCGTGGATTTTTCAACTACTTTTCCACACAATTCTCTTATAACGGTCACAGCCGTCTCACCAATCACGGATGTAGAACTACTCATGTTGCCCACAGATGGATATGCCAGGACTATGGCAAAACTGATTTGTAACTGTTTTGTAACTCCCGCCCTTCCTTATTAAAAACAGGTGGGCAAGGGAGAATGGCGGGAGGCGGGAGGCGGGAGGGAGAAAGGGAGGTGGAGGGGGGGGGGGGGAGTGGGGGGGAACAGATGTGGGCGGGTTCAGGGAAAGGTCAACCTGTCACTTTGACAAGAAGTGGTCCATTTCTTCTCTACCATCACTTTTGGTCAGGAGATACATTTATTTCAAAACAGAGGTGAATGCAACATGATCACCTGAAAACTCATGCTGCGCTCACATTATGACGTTTCTGACATTTTCTCGTGGGGAAACCACTTTTGGTCAGGAGATACAAGTTTCTCAAAACAGAGGTAAATGCAACATGATCACCTGAAAACTCATGCTGCGGTCACATTATGACGTTTTTGACGTGTTCTCGAGGGGAAACCATCACTTTTGGTCAGGAGATACATTTATTTCAAAACAGAGGTAAATGCAACATGATCACCTGAAAACTCATGCTGCGCTCACATTATGACGTTTCTGACGTTTTCTCGTGGGGAAACCATCACTTTTGGTCAGGAGATACAAGTTTCTCAAAACAGAGGTAAATGCAACATGATCACCTGAAAACTCATGCTGCGGTCACATTTTGACGTTTTTGACGTCTGCTCGTGTGGAAACCATCACTTTTGTTCAGGAGACACATTTATTTCAAAACAGAGGTGAATGCAACATGATCAACTGAAAACTCATGCTGCGCTCACATTATGACGTTTCTGACGTTTTCTCGTGGGGAAACCATCACTTTTGGTCAGGAGATACAAGTTTCTCAAAACAGAGGTAAATGCAACATGATCACCTGAAAACTCATGCTGCGCTCACATTATGACGTTTCTGACGTTTTCTCGTGGGGAAACCATCACTTTTGGTCAGGAGATACAAGTTTCTCAAAACAGAGGTAAATGCAACATGATCACCTGAAAACTCATGCTGCGGTCACATTATGACGTTTCTGACGTTTTCTCGTGGGGAAATCATCACTTTTGGTCAGGAGATACATTTATTTCAAAACAGAGGTAAATGCAACATGATCACCTGAAAACTCATGCTGCGCTCACATTATGACGTTTTTGACATGTTCTCGAGGGGAAACCATCACTTTTGGTCAGGAGATACATTTATTTCAAAACATAGGTAAATGCAACATGATCACCTGAAAACTCATGCTGCGCTCACATTATGACGTTTCTGACGTTTTCTCGTGGGGAAACCATCACTTTTGGTCAGGAGATACAAGTTTCTCAAAACAGAGGTAAATGCAACATGATCACCTGAAAACTCATGCTGCGGTCACATTATGACGTTTTTGACGTGTTATCGTGGGGAAACCATCACTTTTGGTCAGGAGATACATTTATTTCAAAACAGAGGTAAATGCAACATGATCATCTGAAAACTCATGCTGCGCTCACATTATGACGTTTTTGATGTGTTCTCGAGGGGAAACCATCACTTTTGGTCAGGAGATACAAGTTTCTCAAAACAGAGGTAAATGCAACATGATCACCTGAAAACTCATGCTGCGGTCACATTATGACGTTTTTGACGTCTGCTCGTGTGGAAACCATCACTTTTGTTCAGGAGACACATTTATTTCAAAACAGAGGTGAATGCAACATGATCACCTGAAAACTCATGCTGCGCTCACATTATGACGTTTCTGACGTTTTCTCGTGGGGAAACCATCACATTTGGTCAGGAGATACATTTATTTCAAAACTGATGTAAATGCAACATTACGTCATAATGTGAGCCCAGCATGAGTTTTCAGTTGATCATGTTGCATTCACCTCTGTTTTGAAATAAATGTATCTCCTAACCAAAAGTGATGGTTTCCCCTCGAGAACACGTCAAAAACGTCATAATGTGAGCGCAGCATGAGTTTTCAGGTGATAATGTTGCATTTACATCAGTTTTGAAATAAATGTATCTCCTGACCAAAAGTGATGGTTTCCCCACGAGAAAACGTCAGAAACGTCATAATGTGACCGCAGCATGAGTTTTCAGGTGATCATGTTGCATTTACCTCTGTTTTGAGAAACTTGTATCTCCTGACCAAAAGTGATGGTTTCCCCACGAGAAAACGTCAGAAACGTCATAATGTGAGCGCAGCATGAGTTTTCAGGTGATCATGTTGCATTTACCTCTGTTTTGAGAAACTTGTATCTCCTGACCAAAAGTGATGGTTTCCCCACGAGAAAACGTCAGAAACGTCATAATGTGAGCGCAGCATGAGTTTTCAGTTGATCATGTTGCATTCACCTCTGTTTTGAAATAAATGTGTCTCCTGAACAAAAGTGATGGTTTCCCCTCGAGAACACAACAAAAACGTCATAATGTGAGCGCAGCATGAGTTTTCAGATGATCATGTTGCATTTACCTCTGTTTTGAAATAAATGTATCTCCTGACCAAAAGTGATGGTTTCCCCACGATAACACGTCAAAAACGTCATAATGTGAGCGCAGCATGAGTTTTCAGGTGATCATGTTGCATTTACCTCTGTTTTGAAATAAATGTATCTCCTGACCAAAAGTGATGGTTTCCCCTCGAGAACATGTCAAAAACGTCATAATGTGAGCGCAGCATGAGTTTTCAGGTGATCATGTTGCATTTAACTCTGTTTTGAAATAAATGTATCTCCTGACCAAAAGTGATGATTTCCCCACGAGAAAACGTCAGAAACGTCATAATGTGACCGCAGCATGAGTTTTCAGGTGATCATGTTGCATTTACCTCTGTTTTGAGAAACTTGTATCTCCTGACCAAAAGTGATGATTTCCCCACGAGAAAACGTCAGAAACGTCATAATTTGACCGCAGCATGAGTTTTCAGGTGATCATGTTGCATTTACCTCTGTTTTGAGAAACTTGTATCTCCTGACCAAAAGTGATGGTTTCCCCACGAGAAAACGTCAGAAACGTCATAATGTGACCGCAGCATGAGTTTTCAGGTGATCATGTTGCATTTACCTCTGTTTTGAGAAACTTGTATCTCCTGACCAAAAGTGATGGTTTCCCCTCGAGAACACGTCAAAAACGTCATAATGTGAGCGCAGCATGAGTTTTCAGGTGATCATGTTGCATTTACATCTGTTTTGAAATAAATGTATCTCCTGACCAAATGTGATGGTTTCCCCACGAGAAAACGTCAGAAACGTCATAATGTGAGCGCAGCATGAGTTTTCAGGTGATCATGTTGCATTCACCTCTGTTTTGAAATAAATGTGTCTCCTGAACAAAAGTGATGGTTTCCACACGAGCAGACGTCAAAAACGTCATAATGTGACCGCAGCATGGGTTTTCAGGTGATCATGTTGCATTTACCTCTGTTTTGAGAAACTTGTATCTCCTGACCAAAAGTGATGGTTTCCCCACGAGAAAACGTCAGAAACGTCATAATGTGAGCGCAGCATGAGTTTTCAGTTGATCATGTTGCATTCACCTCTGTTTTGAGAAAGTTGTATCTCCTGACCAAAAGTGATGGTTTCCCCACGAGAAAACGTCAGAAACGTCATAATGTGAGCGCAGCATGAGTTTTCAGGTGATCATGTTGCATTTACCTCTGTTTTGAGAAACTTGTATCTCCTGACCAAAAGTGATGGTTTCCCCTCGAGAACACGTCAAAAACGTCATAATGTGAGCGCAGCATGAGTTTTCAGGTGATCATGTTGCATTTACATCTGTTTTGAAATAAATGTATCTCCTGACCAAATGTGATGGTTTCCCCACGAGAAAACGTCAGAAACGTCATAATGTGAGCGCAGCATGAGTTTTCAGGTGATCATGTTGCATTCACCTCTGTTTTGAAATAAATGTGTCTCCTGAACAAAAGTGATGGTTTCCACACGAGCAGACGTCAAAAACGTCATAATGTGACCGCAGCATGAGTTTTCAGGTGATCATGTTGCATTTACCTCTGTTTTGAGAAACTTGTATCTCCTGACCAAAAGTGATGGACCACTTTTGGTCAGGAGATACATTTATTTCAAAACAGAGGTGAATGCAACATGATCAACTGAAAACTCATGCTGGGCTCACATTATGACGTTTTTGACATGTTCTCGAGGGGAAACCATCACTTTTGGTCAGGAGATACAAGTTTCTCAAAACAGAGGTGAATGCAACATGATCAACTGAAAACTCATGCTGCGCTCACATTAACACGTTTCTGACGTCTGCTCGTGTGGAAACCATCACTTTTGTTCAGGAGACACATTTATTTCAAAACAGAGGTGAATGCAACATGATCACCTGAAAACTCATGCTGCGCTCACATTATGACGTTTCTGACGTTTTCTCGTGGGGAAACCATCACATTTGGTCAGGAGATACATTTATTTCAAAACTGATGTAAATGCAACATTATCACCTGAAAACTCATGCTGCGCTCACATTATGACGTTTTTGACGTGTTCTCGAGGGGAAACCATCACTTTTGGTCAGGAGATACATTTATTTCAAAACAGAGGTGAATGCAACATGATCAACTGAAAACTCATGCTGGGCTCACATTATGACGTTTCTGACGTTTTGTCGTGGGGAAACCATCACTTTTGGTCAGGAGATACAAGTTTCTCAAAACAGAGGTAAATGCAACATGATCACCTGAAAACCCATGCTGCGCTCACATTATGACGCTTCTGACGTTTTCTCGTGGGGAAACCATCACTTTTGGTCAGGAGATACAAGTTTCTCAAAACAGAGGTAAATGCAACATGATCACCTGAAAACTCATGCTGCGCTCACATTATGACGCTTCTGACGTTTTCTCGTGGGGAAACCATCACTTTTGGTCAGGAGATACAAGTTTCTCAAAACAGAGGTAAATGCAACATGATCACCTGAAAACTCATGCTGCGCTCACATTATGACGTTTCTGACGTTTTCTCGTGGGGAAACCATCACTTTTGGTCAGGAGATACAAGTTTCTCAAAACAGAGGTAAATGCAACATGATCACCTGAAAACTCATGCTGCGGTCACATTATGACGTTTCTGACGTTTTCTCGTGGGGAAATCATCACTTTTGGTCAGGAGATACATTTATTTCAAAACAGAGGTAAATGCAACATGATCACCTGAAAACTCATGCTGCGCTCACATTATGACGTTTTTGACGTGTTCTCGAGGGGAAACCATCACTTTTGGTCAGGAGATACATTTATTTCAAAACATAGGTAAATGCAACATGATCACCTGAAAACTCATGCTGCGCTCACATTATGACGTTTTTGACGTGTTATCGTGGGGAAACCATCACTTTTGGTCAGGAGATACATTTATTTCAAAACAGAGGTAAATGCAACATGATCATCTGAAAACTCATGCTGCGCTCACATTATGACGTTTTTGACGTGTTCTCGAGGGGAAACCATCACTTTTGGTCAGGAGATACATTTATTTCAAAACATAGGTAAATGCAACATGATCACCTGAAAACTCATGCTGCGCTCACATTATGACGTTTTTGACGTGTTATCGTGGGGAAACCATCACTTTTGGTCAGGAGATACATTTATTTCAAAACAGAGGTAAATGCAACATGATCATCTGAAAACTCATGCTGCGCTCACATTATGACGTTTTTGATGTGTTCTCGAGGGGAAACCATCATTTTTGGTCAGGAGATACATTTATTTCAAAACAGAGGTGAATGCAACATGATCAACTGAAAACTCATGCTGCGCTCACATTATGACGTTTCTGACGTTTTCTCGTGGGGAAACCATCACTTTTGGTCAGGAGATACAAGTTTCTCAAAACAGAGGTAAATGCAACATGATCACCTGAAAACTCATGCTGCGGTCACATTATGACGTTTTTGACGTCTGCTCGTGTGGAAACCATCACTTTTGTTCAGGAGACACATTTATTTCAAAACAGAGGTGAATGCAACATGATCACCTGAAAACTCATGCTGCGCTCACATTATGACGTTTCTGACGTTTTCTCGTGGGGAAACCATCACATTTGGTCAGGAGATACATTTATTTCAAAACAGATGTAAATGCAACATGATCACCTGAAAACTCATGCTGCGCTCACATTATGACGTTTTTGACGTGTTCTCGAGGGGAAACCATCACTTTTGGTCAGGAGATACATTTATTTCAAAACAGAGGTGAATGCAACATGATCAACTGAAAACTCATGCTGCGCTCACATTATGACGTTTCTGACGTTTTCTCGTGGGGAAACCATCACTTTTGGTCAGGAGATACAAGTTTCTCAAAACAGAGGTAAATGCAACATGATCACCTGAAAACTCATGCTGCGCTCACATTATGACGCTTCTGACGTTTTCTCGTGGGGAAACCATCACTTTTGGTCAGGAGATACAAGTTTCTTAAAACAGAGGTAAATGCAACATGATCACCTGAAAACTCATGCTGCGCTCACATTATGACGCTTCTGACGTTTTCTCGTGGGGAAACCATCACTTTTGGTCAGGAGATACAAGTTTCTCAAAACAGAGGTAAATGCAACATGATCACCTGAAAACTCATGCTGCGGTCACATTATGACGTTTTTGACGTGTTCTCGAGGGGAAACCATCACTTTTGGTCAGGAGATACATTTATTTCAAAACATAGGTAAATGCAACATGATCACCTGAAAACTCATGCTGCGCTCACATTATGACGTTTTTGACGTGTTATCGTGGGGAAACCATCACTTTTGGTCAGGAGATACATTTATTTCAAAACAGAGGTAAATGCAACATGATCATCTGAAAACTCATGCTGCGCTCACATTATGACGTTTTTGATGTGTTCTCGAGGGGAAACCATCACTTTTGGTCAGGAGATACATTTATTTCAAAACAGGTGAATGCAACATGATCAACTGAAAACTCATGCTGCGCTCACATTATGACGTTTCTGACGTTTTCTCGTGGGGAAACCATCACTTATGGTCAGGAGATACAAGTTTCTCAAAACAGAGGTAAATGCAACATGATCACCTGAAAACTCATGCTGCGCTCACATTATGACGTTTCTGACGTTTTCTCGTGGGGAAACCATCACTTTTGGTCAGGAGATACAAGTTTCTCAAAACAGAGGTAAATGCAACATGATCACCTGAAAACTCATGCTGTGGTCACATTATGACGTTTTTGACGTGTTCTCGAGGGGAAACCATCACTTTTGGTCAGGAGATACATTTATTTCAAAACATAGGTAAATGCAACATGATCACCTGAAAACTCATACTGCGCTCACATTATGACGTTTTTGACGTGTTATCGTGGGGAAACCATCACTTTTGGTCAGGAGATACATTTATTTCAAAACAGAGGTAAATGCAACATGATCATCTGAAAACTCATGCTGCGCTCACATTATGACGTTTTTGATGTGTTCTCGAGGGGAAACCATCACTTTTGGTCAGGAGATACATTTATTTCAAAACAGAGGTGAATGCAACATGATCAACTGAAAACCCATGCTGCGCTCACATTATGACGTTTCTGACGTTTTCTCGTGGGGAAACCATCACTTTTGGTCAGGAGATACAAGTTTCTCAAAACAGAGGTAAATGCAACATGATCACCTGAAAACTCATGCTGCGCTCACATTATGACGTTTCTGACGTTTTCTCGTGGGGAAACCATCACTTTTGGTCAGGAGATACAAGTTTCTCAAAACAGAGGTAAATGCAACATGATCACCTGAAAACTCATGCTGCGGTCACATTATGACGTTAGAGAGAAGAAATGGACCACTTCTTGTCAAAGTGACAGGTTGACCTTTCCCTGAACCCGCCCACATCTGTTCCCCCCCCCCCCCCCCCCCCCCCCCCACCTCCCTTTCTCCCTCCCGCCTCCCGCCATTCTCCCTTGCCCACCTGTTTTTAATAAGGAAGGGCGGGAGTTACAAAACAGTTACAAATTAGTTTTGCCATAGTCCTGGCATATCCATCTGTGGGCAACATGAGTAGTTCTACATCCGTGATTGGTGAGACGGCTGTGACCGTTATAAGAGAATTGTGTGGAAAAGTAGTTGAAAAATCCACGGTGTTTGTACAGCGTTCTCAGGCGTCACCTTCTGAGCCTTTGCAGCAAGAATGGTCTTTGGAGCCTTATAGTCAAACAGGGAGTTTTGGGTATGTGTTCCGTTACAAGACGGGGGAGTTGATTCTCTATCAGCGGGAAGAATCTTCCACTGAGGGGCCTATGTTGTCGGCTACGATGTCTTCCAATGACTGGGGTGTGTTGAAACTGATCAAACCGGGAATGGTGTGTGTGACTGAAGAAGGCTGTGAAGAAAGAAACAACACAGAACAGAAACCTTCCACAGAACAAACATTTGTGAGCATTTGGTTGACGAAAACCTCGGGTACGGGAAGATGGTTCTATCGTGCTAGCTACAAGATGCAGATGGAAGAGATGTCAGGGAAACCGAGACAGTATTTTGTCTTGGATCTTTTTAACTCAGACTGTGGGGTTTTCAGCAACGTGTTGACTCTACCTCTTGCAGCATGGATCGAAAAGATGCATGAAATGGATGATAAAATCACAAAATTTTTTCACCATTGTCGTCTTTGGAACAACACTGTGGTGACGAAAAAAAGAGTCCTCCCTCGTGTAACCCCACACCCATATCTCAAATGTATAAAAGACGTTCGTCTGAACCATACGTTACCCACTACCGGAGTGAAACACTAAGGAGAGCATGTCTACCAACAGAAGCGTCAAGAGCGGATCTGACAATCCGAGCAATTCCTATCTGTGGGATGAGGATGTGACACAAGCGGAATGCCGTCAACGTCGGCTTCGGCCTCGCAGGCTGGACTTTGACTCACTCATCCAACGCTCGGATCCCACGGATTCTAACGAGTCTCTCACTCCTTGGCTAAGCCCTCCACCAACCCCACCCCTCGGACGCACGGCATCGGATCCTGGGGTGTCCAGTCCTCACTCACCCTCACTGACACCACCCGTCAGAGACTCGGCATCACTTCCAGAGCTGTCCGAGTCTCTTCTCCAAGGCAGAGATCCTGCGCCGTCTCCGGCTTCTTCATGTCCAGGTTCTCCAATCTCTGTGAGCGGTGTGGAGAGTCTTTCACGCTCAACAACCCCTGATCCGCCTTTGCCCGACGACGCATCGGATCTCCCCGGGGCTGTATGTAACGGTGCTGACCAGCTTGACGGCTGGGCATCTGAATTCTTTGGTCTGGTAAAAAAAGGCGTTCTTCATCTACTTAGCGTCGTCCTGGACCTGTACAAGGGTGAGGTTTGCGACGGATGTCGGATCGACCACCCCAGCCAGCGCCAACACCAGTGTTTGGATGTGATTGTTGTGAATCTTCTCCTGGTGGTTGCCGAGATGTGTTGATGAGGAAGGAAACTTCGCAGACACCGACTTGGTTATCAAAGATGTTTATTGGAGAGAACAGTCAGGCATCAATCGAACACTGCAGTTTGTCCGAGGGAGGTTCCGCGGTCCCGATGGTGAAGAACTCCAAGGTGTCTTCATCGTCACCTCCTTCTTATACAGTCAAGTAAACACATTCTTTACTGATGAGCTCACGCTGTACAATATGGCCAACCCAATAGTATAGCGTTCCGTTATTACCAAAAAAGGGAGTACATGAAGATGTTTCATGCTACACATCCTCATATGCAGGACAACGAGGGGCCCAGAGGCTCCAGTGTCATCTTTTAGCAGCTCCTCTTACATAAAGGAAGAAGACACAGGACACACATGCAGAGCATGTCCTAATATGGTGCTTAGGTGGCTGTTAAACACATTACGGCCTTACAGATGTAAAGCCTGCATAGAACGGGTCAGATACTACATATTTCCCCCCTTCGAGACTACATAGTCTCGAAAAATAAAGAATAACCAAGTTTTAATAAAAGTGACGGTGACTAATAAAGTGGTATAATTTGAAAAAGATTGATTAATTAGACGTGAACAATATGTGAAATTTAGTGGAGTGTGAGAGTGAAAAACCCATCCGACAGACGTCTTTCAGTTTGCAACCATCAAAACACTTTAGACGGGAAAATTCTCTCACGGTCCCTCTGTCGACGGCGACCACCTGTGGTACTCCAATCCAATTTGCAAAAAAGGTTATATTAGGGAAGAGTTTGGCAAACACATACAAGATACTCAGAAAAAAATCAAAAAATGTCCACGATCAGGCTGGTCGTCCCATCGGACCTTACCTTGGACCTTTCCCTGCCTAAGGACCCCTTTCCCTATACCAAAACAAGGAAAAAAAACTGAGTTCTCATAGCATCTGCCTACTGATGAAATTTCCCTACTAAATTTATTAATACAAACTTCAGATATATGCATTAAACACATCAACAGTAATTTTCGAATCTGTAGTTCACAGTCCCCTGATGAAGGATCTTCAGTTGTTCCCCATCTTCATTCAGGGTCCTCCAGCATCTTTCACAGTTCATTTTGAATTTCTGAGTCCATTCCAACATAGTTGTCACCCCAACGTAGCTCCCCAACTACTGTCCTGGAAACAGAAAACAGAGGTGCCAGTATCTTTGCAAAAAAACATTGGTTTCATTAGAGAGAATACAATACAAACATATCAAAACATGATTATCACGATTAAGTAAATTATGTAACCATTTCCCCCCTTTGTCACCGAAACTACAACGGAGGAGAGGAAAACATAAACACCATTAAATGCAAAGAGTAACATAAGGATATGACTCGAAGGTCACACTAGATACTGAATTATTGATTATACTGGATATTTATCAACCATCTCATCAGAAATGTCCTCCTCATCTGAATCAGCCAAAGCTTTGACACTTAAGAGTGGCATCTGAACCTGGTCGCTAGGCATCACTACACCAATCCAACGCAATATCATCGCCTTGGCACAAGTTAATGACAAAGTACAAAAACAAAACATCACACTCAGTGACACTACGACAGCACTGAGAACCTGTATCAACATAGCTCCCATTGGACCAAATTTGTCCTGAAGCCAAGCCGTCGCTGACGTTCCTGCGCTTTCAGAAGGTCCGAACGCATCTCTTATCTTCTTCAAAGCGTCAATCACACTTGTTATATTATCACCATTGTCTGGAATCAAAGTGTAACAAGCATCACCTGTCAAATTCAAAGACACACACAAACCTCCTTCTTTGGCCAAGATGTAATCTAGCGCCATGTCATGTTTCAACAACGTAAGTCTGTGACTCCTCTGAGTGTTGGAAAGATGTTCAAAGCCTTTTATGGTTTCATTAGCAAAACCCTGTAGAGTGTAAGTAATATTGTCAATATGTTCAGCAAGAAATACAACACCATACCACGGCAACAAACCGATACCCCATTTTTCTCCTAAGCTAATTCTCCAATGATAAGATTCAAGGTTATGAAATTGTGCCAGTTCTCTTCTCTTCCTGGTGTTCGAAGCAGACGTAAGATTGCTGATAGAAGTAGTGTCATCTGAAGGCGGGGTCGTACTGAGTGTAAAAACCTCGTACGGGAGTTTCAATGTTGCCATGTAGCAGCATCCAGTCCATGCGTAAGGCAAAAACAAATAAGCTTTGTTGCCGCACACCCACCAAATGTCTCTGAACGTCCCAATAGTCACATCAGCGGGTAAACGATGGTGTATAGCCCACACCGTCAGACTGGTTTCACCTTTTGGTCCAGGAAAAATAGCGGGATACAACTTGATACGGTTAGAAAGATCAGGGTTGGATACTTTCATACGATACTCCATGCAGTTAGACACTCCAAGGAACACACCTTCCCCCTTGTACGTGTCATTTGCACAAAAACATGTAATGGTTTTTGTCTTTGTTTTGACCTCAAGAGGGTCAGGTATTGCCGTCATCGGATTTTCATATTGATCTAACAAATTGATATAGGGCAAGTCTCCATAGTGACTACAATAACTGCTTGGTTTAAACAAATTAATAGACAAAGCCATTATCGCATCGGTTGAAGCCTTCTGGTGGTAAGACAACCACGACAACAAGGCAAATTGACAAGCTGATGGTAGCGGTTCCGCTCTAGTTTCTAAGATGGAAGGCCAAGTACTCGGCGAAGGCACTTTCAAAATACAAGGACCTTTCGCTGACTTAATGGATCTAACTGAATGAGTCAGTTGTTGAAACCACAAGTTTCTACTTGCCCACGGATCTGCAATATCCATAGCGGATGAATCAAATCCAAACGCTTTCCATTTAGCATCACGTCTTAGCTTAGCACGGACTGGACCAACAAAGCAATCAGCTTGTGATCCTGAGCTAGCATTATGTGGTTCATAGGGTTGAATTGTATTGGGGAAGTCGATCTGCTTCACTTCACTTACATTTCCAGCACTAAAAGGGTTCTCCACCATTACCTTGGGAGGTGATGGAGCTACAGAAGTCACCTGTACATATTGAGTAGGATGTAGAGTCGTGTTAACAGGAGATAACGCAGTCGCAGTGGTAGTAGATGGAGTTGTTACACTAGTAGTAACAGGTTGTTTGGGCTCATCCCATGGACTAGGCATCTGTTTGCCCGTGACATTGTCAAGTAATACCAAATTTATCTTAGTAGACCTGTGTTCCAAAGTGCGTGTTATGTCCACATGCACCTTGGGCGCTCGCCGAGGCCCAAACTGCATACACTCATAGATAGATAGATTCAACTTTATTGTTATTGCACATGTACAGGTACAGAGCAACAAAATGCAGTTTAGCATCTAACCAGAAGTGCAAAAGAAGCAGCAAGTGAGGATAATAACTTAATAAATACAGTATGGCGGTTATTTTACAATTGTTTACCGGGTTGTGCTATAAACATATTTTACAGATGGTGTTTACATTAAATGCCTTGGACTATAAGTGCAGGAGCTATTTAGCTATTTACATAAGATAGAGGAGATGTGCAAATTATAAATTACGTGTATACAGATGATAAAGTGCATGAGTGCGCAGGACAGGTTTAAACAGTAGCTACATTGGTTACTAAGCTAGTGAGTTGTTGTGTAAACTGCTGTAGTGTAGTGAGGTGTGGAGTGTGTAAGGGTCAGCAGGAGTTCAACAGGGACACCGCTCTGGGGAAGAAGCTGTTCCTCAGTCTACTGGTCCGAGTCCTGAGGGTTCTGTAGCGCCTCCCGGAGGGCAGGAGGGAAAATAGTCTGTGGGCGGGGTGGGAGGAGTCCTTGAGTATGCTGCGTGCTCGATGCAGGCAGCGCTTCCTCTGGACATCTCCGATGGCAGGGAGTGTAGTCCTTGTGATGCGTTGGGCAGTTTTCACCACCCTCTGCAAGGCCTTGTGCTCAGCGATAGTGCAGCTTCCATACCAGACTGACACGCAGTTGGTCAGGATGCTTTCTATCGCACAGCGATAGAAGTTCACCAGGACAGCCGAGGATAGCTGGTTCTTCCTCAGTGTCCTCAGGAAGAAGAGGCGCTGGTGAGCCTTCTTGATGATGCTGGAGGTGTTTGTGGTCCAGGACAGGTCCTCTGAGATGTGGGTCCCCAGGAACTTGAAGCTGGAGACACGCTCGACGGCCATCCCGTTGATGTGGATGGGGTCCTGTGTGCCTCCTCTTGCTTTCCTGAAGTCCACGATGAGCTCCTTGGTCTTGCTGGTGTTGAGGACCAAGTTATTGTTAGCGCACCATGTGGTCAGGCGCTCTACCTCCTCTCTGTAGGCTGTCTCGTCGTTGTTGCTGATGAGACCGATCACCGTTGTGTCGTCTGCAAACTTGATGATGGAGTTGGATCCATGTACAGGTCTGCAGTCGTGGGTGAATAGAGAGTAGAGGAACGGGCTCAGCACACAGCCTTGTGGCACACCGGTGCTGAGTGTGATGGTGGTGGAGCGGCTGTGACCTGACCTAACATGCTGTGGCCTGTCGGTCAGGAAGTCCAGAGTCCAGTTGCAGAGGGAGGGGTTGATGCCCAGGTCTCCAAGTTTGGTGATCAGCTTGGAGGGGACGACGGTGTTGAAAGCTGAGCTGAAGTCAGCAAACAGCAATCGTGCATAAGTGTTCGTGTTGTCCAGGTGTGTGAGCACAGAGTGCAGTGCTATGGAGACTGCATCATCTATGCTCCTGTTGCTGCGGTAGGCAAACTGGTGTGGATCGAGTGTGGTTGGGAGGCAGTCCTTCAGGTGAGCCAGGACCAGTCGCTCGAAGCACTTCATAATGATGGGGGTGAGTGCTACCGGGCGGTAGTCATTGAGGCAGGTTGGTCTGGAATGCTTCGGAACTGGGACGATAGTTGTGGCCTTGAAGCAAGACGGGACCACTGCGTGGGCGAGGGACAGATTGAAGATGTCCGTAAAAATCCCGGCGAGCTGTTCTGCGCATGCCCTGAGCACACGTCCAGGGATGCCATCGGGACCAGCAGCCTTGCGTGGATTGATCCGGCTGAGGGCTGTGTAGACGGCGGTAGATGATAGTGTGATGGGTTGGTGGTCTGCTGGGAGAGGGGTCCTAGTGGCAGTGTCCTTGTCGTCCTTTTCGAAGCGAGCATAGAAGGTATTAAGCTCGTTCAGGAAGGTGGGGCTGGAGTTGTTGGGTTTGTAGTCGGTGATGGCCTGGATGCCTTGCCACATACGCCTGGGGTCAGAGCTGGAAAAGTGACCCTCAATCTTGCGTTTGTAGGTGTGCTTGGCCTTTTTGATGCCCCTCCTCAGGTTAGCCCTGGCTGTGCTGTAGGCCTGGGCTTCTCCTGATCTGAAGGCGGTGTTGCGCACCTTCAGCAGGAGCCGCACCTCCTTGTTCATCCATGGCTTCTGATTGGGGTATGTGGTGATCCGCTTTGTGGTGGTTATGCTGTCGATGGTGGTGGTGATGTGGTCCAGAACAGTGGAGGTGAAATTGTCAATGTCGGTGTGTGTGTGTGAGCCACAGCTGCCCTGGGGCGTAAACATACTCCAGTCCGTGTGTTGAAACCTGTCCTGGAGTACGGAGTCTGCTCCCGCCGGCCACACCTTGATGGTCTTCATTGATGGCCTGACGCGGTTGATGAGGGGTGAGTACACCTTGATCTTCTGGTTGTGGTCTACGGATAAACATACTGCAGTCCATGTCCTTTTTTATCGCCCCGCGACCGTTAACCCGAGCATATTTAGCATCTTTAGTATGGTTGGCGAATTCTATCCTTGTCCCATCAGGCGCAATCCACATCATAAAGGTCTCATGAGGGACCAGTCCACGATACGAACAGTCACAGGGAAGTAGAGCCGCAATCCCGTAAACTACTCTTACTTCGTGTTCTGTAATGTATTGGTTGATCGCACGTCCTTGTCGACCTGCCCTGCGCCTTTCTGGTTGCACTTCTGGTTGTGGGTCTAGTTCTGCCTTGGTCTTGCCCCACTGAGACTTTCGGAGAGGTTCTTGAAGGAAGTTCTGATGACTTCCTGTCTGGGAGGTGTTGAAAATCAATGACGTCGAAATTCTGTCCCTGTTGTGGTTCTGGGGTGTCGTTTCCAACACCAACTGAAGGAGGCTCAACAGCAACCGCCACATCTTCCACTTGGTGAGGACCCTCAGGGTTCTCTTGCCCCCCTGCTCCATACTCTACAGAATTCTCTAGAGGATGGGGCTGAGCACGTGGTGTCACTTCAGTCTGAGCCTTGACACAATGCGACAAATGGTACCATGTAGGTGATCCTTTGACCTGGACCGCAGTTCCGGAACAACGCACAACTTCGTACGGGCCTTGACGACGCTCGTCAAACCACTTTCTCCGGAACACCTTAACAAATACCTTATCTCCAGGCTGCACTGTGGTGCCCCTCTGCTCGTCGAGCCTCTGTTGTGCCTCTTCCCGCTGCTGCCTGTCAGAAACATATGTGGATATTCTTTTATGAAGAATAGCCAAATGCTTAACATAGGCACGCATTCCATCCTCAAGAGGTGCCAAACTTGGACCTTTGCCGCTTGTGCGCCAACAAGGAGTTGGCATTCGTCTGCCTGTCACTAGTTCATGTGGTGTCAAATGCAAATCACGGAGTTCACTGGAACGACAGGCCATCAGAGCGAGTGGGAGAGCTGCCACCCAGTTCAAGCCTGTATGTTGACAGATTTTGGCAATGCGATTTTTCAGAACGCCGTTCATTTTTTCACAAATGCCTTGACTTTGGGGGTGATAAACAGCTCCAAGTCGCTGTTTAATCCCCAATTTTTGGAGGATCAGCTTTACAGTCTTGTCCACAAATTCTCTACCATTGTCTGAAGATATTCTATCTGGAAGTCCCCACCTACTGATGACTTCACGACACAAGAACTTAGCAACCGATTGGGCGTCTTTTCGCTTCGTTGGACATGCTTCAGTCCACCGAGAAAATCTGTCCACAACTACCAACATGTATCTTTTGCCTTCCACTGGTCTAATCATGTCAACATAATCAATGACTAGTTCACGCATGGGACCTGCAGGTGTTGGAACATAGCCAGGGGGAACTGTCACCCCACGGCGAACATTGTTTTTCAGGCAGATAGCACATCTGCCAATGACATAATCAATTTGCTCCAGCAAATAGGGAGCCCAGAAGCCATATTCTTTGGTGATCTTTCTTTTCACTTCCCCCCTTGCAACATGGGCCAAACCATGTGCCTCTTGGATCATCAGACCCAAAAGGTCTGGGGGTGTCACAATCAGGCCCTCCTGATTTCTCCAGAGGCCAGAAGAGTCCGGAATGGCACCCCGATCTTGCCAAAGTTGTTTGTCCAGGGGGGAAGCATCATTTTGCATGGCAACAACGTCCTGTAATGTAACGTTGTTTTCCAAATCTACTTCATGAGTGACCAAGAGAACCTTGCCAGGCCTGTTTGCTCCAGTCACTGCTTTTGCTGCATCATCGGCAGCTTTATTTCCTCGAGTGATTCTGGATTGATCAGTTTTGTGTGCTGCACATTTGGCAATGGCTATTGCCTTTGGTTTCATCATGGCTTGTAAAAGCTTCATGATCTGAGCATGGTGTTGAACGGGAGAACCATCCGTCTTTTTGAAACCTCTACTCTTCCACACTGCCCCAAACAAATGACAAACATTGTGTGCATACGCAGAATCAGTGTAGATTGTCACTTTCTTTCCTTCTGCTAAAAGACAAGCCTCCGTTAAGCCCACCAGTTCTGCAAGCTGTGCAGACGCTGGTTGAGGTATTGTTTCAGCCTTTACAACAACAAAATCAGGACCTTGAGGTTCCACAATCGCATAACCGGCACTCAGATCTTCGCCAAGTCGATAACAAGAACCATCTGTCCAATATTCAACCTCTGGGTTTTGCAATGGCAAAGCCTGCAAGTCAGATCTGAGTTTTGAATATTTTTCTGCCTCTGAAACACAGTCATGTGGTTCTCCGTCCTCAGGGGTTGGCAGGTTTTCAGCAGGATTGGCTGTTGCGCACCTAATCAAGGTGACATCTTCCTGCTCCAACAATCTATGATAGTCTCTGAGTCTGGGCATTGTCAATGTATATTTACCATAATTCAGAAGGTTGCGCAAGCTGTGATGACAAAGAATGGTCACAGGGTAGCCCATCGTGACAGATGATGCCTTTTCATACATCAGATAAGTCCCCACCAGTGCCCGATAGCACAGTGGAAGTCCCATCTCAACATCTGAGTAGGCGGTTGAATAGTATGCAATCGGCTGAGGGCTTGTCCCTGTTCCCGTTGGCTGGCAAAGCACCGCACACGCATATTTGCCTCCCGTAGAGGTCGACACATATAACAAGAAATTTTTAGAATAGTCAGGAAGTGACAGAGCTGGAGCCTCTTGAAGGCGCTGTTTGGTTGTTTCAAAAGCCAACAAACCGTCTGTTGTCCAAGTAAGATTACTGTGTAATTGAACATTTCCAGTATCTTTGATCATGGCTCTCAGCGGACCTGTTAGACTGGCATAGTCTTCTATCCACGCTGAGGAGTAGCCGGCAATACCAAGAAATGTCATCATCTCTCTAACTGTCCGGGGTTTTGGAGCTTTGCGAATTGCCTCCACGTGATTGTCAGAAATACATCTCTGTCCCTTTGCAATCAATTGGCCAAGATAGACCACTTTTTCCTGACAGTATTGTAATTTCTTTTGAGAAGCTTTGTGTCCCTTTTCCGCCAACAGTCGTAAGAATGTGATTGAGTCTTTGTGACATGTCTCCCTGTCCGGAGAACAAATGATGATGTCATCCACATACTGAATTACAGTGCTGCTTAATAGATGATTAATTCCTTCCAAATCCTCTTTCAGTATTTTGTTAAAAATGTGAGGACTGTGTTTGAACCCTTGTGGAAGTCTCAAATACTCATAAAATTGACCATTGTATGTAAACCCAAACAATCCCTGGCTCTCAATGCTAAGCGGAACACTGAAAAAGGCTCCGCACAAGTCAATGACTGTAAAATAGGAAGCTTCTGGTGGAATTTGAGCAAGTAATGTGTGTGGATCGGGCACCTCTGCCGGAAAATCAACAACAATCTCGTTCACGGCTCTCAAATCATGCGCCAGACGATATGTGTTATCAGGCTTCTTCACTGGGAGCAACGGTGTGTTGCTCTGTGGGTTCTGTACGACTCTCAACACTCCTGCTCGTACCAAACCCTCAATTTGGGGTTCAATACCCCGAACCGCCTCCTCTTTCAGAGGATACTGATTTTTCCAGGGTGGTACAGTTCCTGGGCGAAGGTCGGCCTTCACCGGTTGTGCTGATTTGACCAGTCCAATATCAGTGCTGTGTTGTGACCACAGAGATTCAGGAACTTGGCTCAGCATGTTTTCTTTCAAATGATCTGAGTCAGTCTTAACACTGCAAATCGTTTCATGAGTCATTCGTACAGTCTGTGGCTGTCCCTGTCCTTGGGCTGTAGTCACAATTTTGAGAAACCGTCGGTCGTTACTCCTATAGATGTTTTGATGTTCTTCTAACGGAAAAAAGACCGCTTTGTCAGCCTCCGCCATCATTGGTCCGAGGTCTTTTGGGTGGTATCCGTCCGTCACTCTCAACGTTATGTGTGGGACGCTATTGGGAACTTCAAATTCTCTGGCCAAATATTCACTCTCGTCAATTCTCATTGCGGCACCCTGTGGCCCCAAAATGATACAGGAGGCACTAAGCAAAACCTGCTGTGGTTGAGCCGCTTGCCATCTCTCAGGATCTACATGAGTAGTATTTTTGAAATACTTCAATGTACAATGCAGTGGACACTCAGGAGGTCTCGACTCAGGCATGTTTGTCTCAATAAAGTTTTTCCACGGTTCAATTGGTTGCCAGAGGCTGGAGCTAAGGCTTCCAACCCAAAACACCACTGGAACATTAGCATCTGTTGTCGCAAACAATTGTCGAACATCGTTCGGCCTGTCAATTTGGCAACCGTCTGGTGTACATCGTATAGTCCAATTCAACTTGCACAATGCGTCTCTTCCCAAAAGTGCGATAGGTGTATGTTGTGACACTAGTATGGGAATTACGATCTTTTGATTTTTGTAACGGAGCTCGACTGGTTTTGTGAGAGGAATCAGCTGTCTCATACCCTCAAACCCGATTGTCCGAACTAATTGACCAGACATGGGGAGATGTATAGCGTCTTCAGGCCGGATACAGGTGAAAGAAGCTCCGCAATCAGCCATCACCTCAAGTGATCGCCCATTTACTTCCACCATAATCGTTGGATCTTGTTCCGGCCCTGACACTACCAGCTGACACCTCCCACTCGGGTTCTCTGGGCATCCCTAGAACCCAGACACGGGCCCCCTGCTGGGGTTCACCGGTCCGCGGGACTGACGTAACTGTCCCCTGAAGTTTCCTCGCGCTCCCCTTTGGGGAGCACCTCTATTGAATCCTCTACAATTGCGCACCATGTGTCCTGGTCGCCCACAATGGAAACAATACACCTGGTCTTTCATAGGGTCAAGACCGAACCTTTCTCTTTGAAATCGCCCGACATTACCTCTGCTTTGTCCACCTCTAAACTGAGATTGCTTGAAAACTGGCGGAGGCACTGGCGGAACAGGTGTCACAGATGGAAATTGATACGATTGGCATGATGTTTGGTTTGATTGCATTTGTGATGTCTGATCAGGTTGGCTTTCCATCACTACTGCTTGCTTTTTCTCTTTGCGTTTATTATCCACCAGCTGCAGTTGAGTAAGTTTTCTGAGAGTTTCATGATCTTGGTTTTTCAACTCTTGCTCTTTTCTACGATATAGTTCAACCTGGTGAGCAATGTGATCAATGTAAACACTCTTAATCATGTTCCCAAGACCAACCACCTCTGCTATTTTACTACGCACCGGCAATGGCAATCCCTTCTGAATTTTAGCTCGAATGATCGACTGCTCCATTTGATTAGCATCGGGATCATTGCCTGTGACATTACGCCAAGTTTGTAGAGCTCTTGAAACGTAGGCTCTCGGATTTTCTTGTGCACCCAATGGTTCAATGAGGATATTGTCAGGATGTATGTTAGTTGGAAACGCGTCTTTCAGCGCCCCCCAAAACTGGCCTCTGTGAGCAGAAAACAGTTCAGCATCATTTACTGCAGTTGCCATGAACCGAGGCATGCCAGCCTTCTGCAAAAGGTCTTCCATGGAAGACACACCAATGAGATTAGCTAGGAGTCTTTTAATGTCTCCAACAGCAGGTTGTGTTCCAATCAAAAGTTCCTCCAGTTTTGAAATCCAGGGGTGTGCCCCTTCCTGAAGGATAGGTAGCTTCTCTAATATATCTGACATATCGGAGTTCTGCCAAGGTTTATACTCAAGACTTTGACCACGAACGACAACAGGGAACATTTTGTTAGCAGAGCCGTCTTTCTTTGAACGCAAGGCGTAGTCAGAAGTGATCAGCCTTGAAAGCCTCCCCTTCTTTAATGACTTACGCCGTTTTTCCATATCTTCCAATTGTCTTTCTAGCATCTTTTGAGCTTCTGGAGTTCCCGTCAAGCTAATGTCTAAACGATACTGTTCGATACCCCTCTCGAGATTTCTCAAAGCACGTTGTCTTTCCTCAGAGGAAGAACAATTGCCGTCTGAGTCTTCATCAGTGTCTGACCCTGAGCTGTCATCGGTCAGATCTTGACCAGACTTAGCTTTCTTTTTAGATTTGTTACCCCTCTTTTCAGCTTTAGCCAACACACGCTTAATGGCGGGATCATAGCCACCTATGGCTTCATCCGTACCGCTCTCATCATCATCCTCCAGAAGCAGTGTGTTGTAAACATCATCTCGTGTTTTTCTTGATTTAGATTTTGGAGTTGTCGGATAAATGTGTATGACTGTTTTTGCCTTTCCCTTTTCAACAGTTTGATTGTGATCATCTTTAATGTTGTACTTGCCTTTCTGGCTGAGTACAGGAAGTTGTGGATAGATGTCAGTGTATTCAGTTTCTGTCTCATACGGTGGAGGGGTTGTTACAGGAGCCGTATGAGAGAAAGGAGTGTTAATCTTTTCCACAAGCGCCGCTGTTTGTTTTGCGGTTCTTTCAATAATTTCTTTAGCTATTTTGTTTTTCTTTTTTGCAGCCAATCTCAGCTTCTGTCCCTCCTGTTCAAAAAGTTGCAACATTGCGAGTTCAGTCTGTCTTTTTTCTACACGAGACTTCCCCCTTTTTCCTTTTTTCTCATTTGCTTTATAGGCGGTAACAAGTGTACAGATTGTTTGAATCACATCAGGGTTGAGGGTACCTTCAACCGGCCAAGGTTGTTCAATATCTGGCCAACGCTTGTTCCATTTCTTTGAGGCCTCTGGTAGGCCTTTAATAAGGGGATTGTTTTTCTGCACCACCTCAATTGGGGTCATGCGTTTAACCGCTTTACTCTCTGCTTTTGACATTTTGCTGTAGCAGTTGTCTTAGGAAAGTACGGTATATCAATTTCAAACCTTAATATGTAAATGCTTTGTTTATTTCACTTTAATGTTCAATTTAGATGCAAAACTATTAATTGTTTAACTGATAAATACAAAAAGAAATAAATTCAATTAATATAGGAATCTAGAAATATAAAAACATGAAAGGAAACAGCAAAGCAGAATTATAGTAAAGAATTAATAAAGAAGAGTGTGTAAATAAAATTAAAAGGTTGAAGAAATTTATAAATTCCTTATAACTTTCGAACAAATCTGATCTGACTCTAAACCTGTCCAAATGATCTGCAAAACAATCGCTGTAGATGTTTGTCCAAACAATTATGGTGTGTATATATATAAAATTTCACTGGCCTTAGTGCAAGACCGTTATGTCGCCACCAGCAGATCAATTCCTCCTCTCGTCTGTCCCTACTGGAGTCAAGTTCAGGTGCATCAAAAGTGTAAAAAGGAAACAGAAAAAATTCAATAATTCATGAACTGTCAAACTCCTTCAACAAAATAAAAAGTGCACAATTCTTGAACACTATCATAAATTGTCAACGAACTTCTAATTAATGTGTTATCATCATTGTTTTTATCAAATTATTGTTATTTTTAATGTTATTGTTATGATAAACAATCATCAACAGCAAACAATCAGTTAACAATCATTCATAAACAATAATCAGCCAAGTAGATAAACCTGTTGCATTTATGTCCCAGCATATCTCTTCTTAAATTCCAACACACATTAAACAATCAAACGCTGATCAATAAAGGAGAGAGAAAATGTGTGCTCCGTTTCTTCTCCTGATGAAAGCCGTCACTTCAGAAAGTGAGAGAGGGTTGAGTGGGGAGGGACTCTCCGCACCACCCCTAGGGGGAGCCAACTAGCTCCACCCCTTGAAGTCGAGAACCACTTCCTGTTCACCTCCGATAGTCGGAGAGTGAACATCCGTTCTCGCCAGCTCCAAGCTAGCCACTGGTTGCAGGCCCAACACACAGCCGCGAACTGTGAGCCACGCCCTGAGATACAAAGGATCCAAATCAACCAACAACGAATATGAATAATTTTCAAAATCAATATAAATAAAGTTCTTCAAAAATATTACATAAACATAGAAATCCGCAAAAACAAACTCCTATATTTCTCAACTTTTCTTTGTTCACCACTACTTCAGCATGTATGTATATGTGAGTGTGTGTGTGTGTGTGTATGTGTGTGTATATATGTGGACCTTGCGGTCCTGCTGGATCACACCCAGTTTCCTTGTCTCAGCACAGAATTTTATGATATTCTTCACTACCAGGACCACCCTTAGGTCCTCCTCAAGCTTCAGATAAGATCTCAATCAATCTATCTGAGGTACAAAAAGATTTTTCCTTTCTTTCTTAGAGTTTCCATCAATTACCCAATTTTTTGACAACAACTATGGTAACATCCCCCAAAAGCCACTTTAAACAAAAAGAGAGAGAGAGAGGGAGAGAGGGAGAGAGGGAGACGAACAGAACACAGAATCGACTCACGCACACACAGGCGCCACACACACATACAATCTGTCCATGCAGATTTATCCTATTTAAGCATGCCCCGGCGCCGCTGCCGTAAACCACAGTTTGTTTCTCGCGACTGTCCGCACTAAATTTACCACCCTGAAAAGTGGGCCCCTGACCGTAAAAGAGTGTCTTCAAACGCACTCGTCAGCCACGCCAGAGAGGACACCCCCGACCCGGAGATAACCCCAGTTTTCCAATCACTCAAAAGAGAGAAACCGGCCTGTGTGCTCCCAGAGGAAACACAGGACTTAGGGCAAATGGTCCTGAACCCGCGGCTTTTTAACACTTTAACATCATTTCCTGGCCGTAACCCGACACATTCCTAGTGTCCACGCGCTCTGTTGCCAATCCTGTACATAACACAGTGCACAGACCGAATAAAATAAATTCAGAATCAGCTGTCCTTTTTAGCTGAAATGAGCCGTGTAATAAACCTCATGGCCTGTCTCTCCTCCAGAGCCACTATTTCAATCTTTCACAAAACATAAAACAAAAGGTCAAATTGAAAAATTTAGAAGAAGTATTCCCCAACATCAACACAAAACACAAAAATGTACATCCACACTAATTATCTTTACGGTGTGTCTAAATTACTCCCCAAAAGCTTAATTGAACCAACTATCACCCCAATGTGTGGAAAGTGCGCGCTTTACTTGCCAGCTTGGAGCGGAAGTTGGTCCGAGGAGGCAGATGGAGAAGACGACAGCCACAACCGATCCTGTTCGTGACGCCAATTTTGTTGTGAATCTTCTCCTGGTGGTTGCCGAGATGTGTTGATGAGGAAGGAAACTTCGCAGACACCGACTTGGTTATCAAAGATGTTTATTGGAGAGAACAGTCAGGCATCAATCGAACACTGCAGTTTGTCCGAGGGAGGTTCCGCGGTCCCGATGGTGAAGAACTCCAAGGTGTCTTCATCGTCACCTCCTTCTTATACAGTCAAGTAAACACATTCTTTACTGATGAGCTCACGCTGTACAATATGGCCAACCCAATAGTATAGCGTTCCGTTATTACCAAAAAAGGGAGTACATGAAGATGTTTCATGCTACACATCCTCATATGCAGGACAACGAGGGGCCCAGAGGCTCCAGTGTCATCTTTTAGCAGCTCCTCTTACATAAAGGAAGAAGACACAGGACACACATGCAGAGCATGTCCTAATATGGTGCTTAGGTGGCTGTTAAACACATTACGGCCTTACAGATGTAAAGCCTGCATAGAACGGGTCAGATACTACATGATCGAACCGGGTTTCTACCGCAACAACTTTTACATGTTGATGAAAAGACTCTACACACCCAAGTTCATTCCTGCTATTCAAAATTTCCTGAAAGCGTGCGGTGTCAACGCTGACTACGTGAAAGTCAAGATCGCCGCAGAGAGCCTTTTGCTCGAGCTGAAATCCAGCGAATTAATCTACACTCCCATCCAACAAATGTACGAGAGTATCGCCGACAACGACAGCGAGATTAAACAGGAACATCTGGACACGGTGACTCAGTACTGGACTGAAAACACTTATATCTGAAAACACCATTTTCAGATATAAAATGGGGAGCTTCTGGGGAAAAGTTGTAAACGATGTAGAAGGTGTCAAGATCCAATTGATCAAGGGTCAGATAATAAACATCTTGTACCAGGCTATTGAGAACAAAACGGCTTCAAACAAAAACATCTTGCTGGAAAAAACCAGAACGTGTGCAGGACCCGCACTTTGGGAAGAGATGGTAAATGACACGATGCTTATGAGCAAATCTGGATTGTCGGATTGTTTTAAAGTAATTTTTAAAGAACTGTCCAACGATGTTGTAAAACCATGTCATATGATAGCCTTTTATGCTTTGCTCATTGATGTGACCAGCAGACTTGTGCAAAACAACCATTCTGTAAGCATCTTGGAAGAACTTGGAAAATTTCACGATGATATCTGCCTCAGTCTAGATCATAAAGTCTTAACTCAAACTCTATTGATGATAACGCATTGGTCTTAGACTAGTTTTTGACTATCTGTACTTTCACATTACAAATGTTACAAATGTATTTGCTCATGTTACTCACAAAATGTATTTACTCATGTTACTCACAAAATGTGTATGCTAAAGATTTCTTAACAGCTAATAAAAAAATAAATACCTCTCAAACGAGCATCCCTTCTCATTCTGTTTTCAACATGTCTGAGACGCGCTTCATGGAAAAAGTGTACTATGATCCCGCGCATCCCGGTAGCCTCGGTGGTGTAGAGCGGCTCCATAAGGGGGTGCAAGAAGAAATGGGAAAGACGGTTCCTCGAGAAAATGTTAAAACATTTCTACAGGGACAGGACGCTTACACTCTACACAAACCGGCCAGGATACATTTTCCAAGAAACAGGGTTTTCGCCCCCCGCCCTTTAAACGAATTTCAAGCGGACCTGTGCGATATGCAAGCCCTGTCGGAGCATAATGACGGATATAATTATTTATTAACGGTCATAGACATATTTTCCAAAAAAGCTTACGTCAGGGCTCTGAAGAGAAAATCAGCGGCTGAGGTGGTAAAGGCGTTTGAATCCATTTTTGAGTCAAGTCAGACGCCTGAAAAAATACAAACTGATGCGGGGAAAGAATTTTTTAACAAGAGTTTTGAAGCTTTGATGAGAAAACACAATATCGTTCATTTTTCCACCGCCAGCCACCTTAAGGCCTCTGTGATTGAAAGATTTAATCGTACATTAAAAGGTAGAATGTGGAGATATTTTACAGCAAACAACACTCTGCGATACACCGACGTCTTACAAGACTTGGTGAAAAGCTATAATCACAGTTATCACAGCAGTATCAAGATGAAACCCGCTGAGGTAACCTCGGAGAACACTTTTAAAGTGTTTCAAAACTTGTACGGTAAATCTGAAAACCGACGGAAGGTTGAAACCAAGATGAATTTCAAGAAGGGGGACCTAGTTAGAATTTCAAAACTGAGAGGAGTGTTTGATAAAAAATATGAACAGAGTTTTACGAACGAGGTGTTTACGGTATCTGAACGCATCCCTCGCGACCCTCCAGTGTACAAGTTAAAAGATTACGATGGAGAACCCATCCAAGGGTCATTTTATGAGCCAGAGCTACAAAAGGTAACGATGGGGGAAGACAGACTTTTCCACGTAGAAAAGATTCTGAAGCATCGCGTCGTCAGGGGTGAAAAGCAAGTCTTTGTAAGTTGGAAAAACTGGCCGGAGAAATTCAACAGCTGGATCAAAGCCGCAGATTTAAAGAACGTATAAAAATCAACTCGCGATCGCAACGGATATCATTTCATCATGTACGGTCCGAAGGACGAGGGTTTTTTTATTACCCTACCCTCCAACGCCAGCGTCGATGTTTTTAAAGAAAACACGAGTTCCAGTTACCGCGTGGATTTGCCTCAACATATCGATTTAGAGGGAAGCTGGGAAGTAGCTTTAACGCAGATTTCATACCCGCACACCTTTTATCACCTTTCTCAGGAGGATGCCTACTTTTACTGGAGGGAAAACCCTCAAGAACCGGCCACGGAGAGCGAGGTGCATCGTCAAGAGATGAGAGAATCATATTTCAACGGCATTCTCAGCCTTTAGATTCGAGATGGACGGACAATTTAGAAGAATAAAGTCTGATATTTACCTCGTCTATGACAGTCTTCTGAAAAGATTTGATTTCCAATCGGGAGGTAAAACCCACGTACTCTTCGAAGGACCCCTGGCATATTTGATGGGTATGAAATCAGGGGAATGGTTTACGTTTGACCAAAGGTATGCGTACTATCCCTGCGATTTACGAGCTGGGTTTTATCACATGTATTGTTACAGCGACGTAGTTGCACCGCAGATGGTCGGCGACGTTTATGCGCCACTTTTGAGAACGATTGATGTAAAAGGAACGTTCGGTGAAATCGTCACACAGTATTTCAATCCTGCTTACTATTTACCGGTGTCCAAAAACCACATTGAAAACATTCAGGTGGAGATAAAAACGGATCAAAACAAACCGGTAAAATTTTCATACGGCAAGACTATCGCGACTCTCCACTTTAGACCTAGAACTTGAACCCCAGGGTTATATATATTCCAATCGCCCGCGTCCTCATCATTCATTTTCAGGAGGCTGATCAGCTATCCACACACAAAGTGTTCAAGGCTAAGAGAAAAATAGAGAAAAAGAAAATGGCTCGGGTAGGTTTGAGAGAAGATCCTCACCGATTTGTACAATATTATGAGAGTCAAGTAGGGGGGAATTTGCCGGGGTTTTACGGTGCACCGGTCATGTACGGTCGGGGGATAGGATCTTTGTTTTCTAAATTATTTCGTTTCATCAGCCCTTTGGCCAAGAAAGGTTTCGAAATAGCTAAACCTCATCTTAAAGCCGCTGCGAGTAACATCGCCTCCAACGCCGTCAAACACGTGATGGAACGGTTCGCCGGTGATCAAGAAGATGATCAAGAGATGAAGCAAGAAGGATCCGGGGGCATTATGGTGTTGTCGCGTAGGAAGAGAAGACGACCCCCCGGAGAACGCATCCCCTCGAGCTTTAATAAACAGCCGTTCGGTAAAAGGAAGAAATCAGTTGCAAAAGGCCGTCGTGTGAAGAAGAAGTCCGTCCGGAGCTCTGATATTTTTTAAGAATATCTTTTCTTTGAGAAAAAAGAAAATGGCTCTAGTACATCAGAAATCTCCAGAGTGTACTCTGGCCGAATTGGATTTATTTTCAGCACCTATGACGCAGCTGTCTATCGATGAAAAAACCTACACGGAAATTTCTCCCCTGTCAGCCATCACCGACGGGGGACCCATTGAGTTTTTCATCCCCGGAGACGGGGACCGGTATCTGGATCTGAACGACACTCTGTTGCATCTCCGTGTAAAAATCACCAACGCTAACGGATCGAACCTAGCTAATGACGCAGCGGTGGGTCTTATCAATTATCCTCTAAATACAATTTTCAGTCAATGCGACGTGACCCTGGGGGATCGACTCATCTCTCAGTCGAGCGCTACCCACCCCTATCGCTGCATGATTGAGACCCTGCTCAACTTTTCACCGGACACGCTCTCCAGTCAGTTTACCGGGGGTCTTTTTTACAAAGATACCGCCGGGTCAGTGGACTCTATCGTGCTCGTGAACGGTCCAAATAAAGGGTTAACGAGGAGAGCCGCGTCCACAGCCCGTTCCAGAGAAGTACACCTGCTCGGTCCTCTCCACGGGGACATCTTTTTCTGCGAGAGACTATTGCTCAACTCTGTCGATTTGAGAATTAAACTGATGCGAGCCAACGATGCTTTCTGCCTCATGGGGACGCGTGACTCTGCTTTTAGCCTAAAAGTACTGGGGGCTTCCCTATTTGTTAAAAAAGTAGCCGTGTCCCCTGCAGTCAGGTTAGGTCACGCCGCCGCCTTAATGAAGGGCAACGCTCTCTACCCCCTTTCACGCGTTAATGTGAAAACTTACTCTATTCCGGCAAACTCTAGGGTTTGCAACCAGGAGAATCTGTTTCTGGGTAGCATACCAAAGTACGTGGTTCTGGGTATGGTACACCACGAGGCTTTCACAGGAAGACGAGACCTGTCGCCTTTTAATTTCAGACACTATGACATCGAATACCTGGCTCTCTGTCAGGACGGCCGGCAAGTTCCGGCTAAAGCTTTCCAACCCGATTTTAACAACGGGGTGTCCGTCAGAGAATTCTACAACATGTTCCTGGCTACCGGGAGACATCTCAAAGATTTACCCCTGAGTATCAGCCGTGATGACTTTAATGACGGCTACTCTCTGTTTGTGTTTAATCTCAATCCGAGCGATGACAACGACGCACTGTCTACCGTCTCAAACGGAAACCTCAGGCTGGAGTTGAGATTTAGAACACCCCTGCAGCACACCGCGACCCTTATCGTCTACGCCTGTTACGATTCTATTCTGGAGATCAACGCCAAGAGGCAGGTGCTGGTGGACTATTATTAAAAGATGGACAACGTTCAACTAGAGAACCTTCTGCATAGCCTGCTGGGAGATGTGTTTTGCGGGGTGTGGGCGTCCGATCAACTGCCCATGCTGAATCCCTCTTTTAGAACCCCGGCCTACTTTATCGTCAACACACATCCGGCTCACATGCCGGGGGAGCACTGGTTAGCTTTGACGCTGGAAAATGGTGGCATAGCCACCTTTTTTGATTCTTATGGATTTCCGCCGGACTTTGATCACTACCCCCCGAGCATCTTACAGTTTCTGGAAAAACGTTCTAAAAACATTGAGTACCACGACGTTCAGTTGCAGCACCACATGTCGACGGTCTGCGGACAACATTGCATCTATTACCTCTGTCACCGCGCGTGCGGGCTATCTTTTGATCAAGTACTGTCTTTGTACAATGATGATGTAATAAAGAATGACTTCATGGTGTACGACTATGTGAGGAAATATCAGCGCTGTATTAGAAATAAAATCAATGGTCCCTCCAAGCAGGGGTGTTGTTTTTTGCAATGTTTTAAAGATTTTTAAAGTTTTTGAATGAATGACTGTACGCTCGAAAAAATGTTTAATAAACGCTTTATTGGTAAAAGACAAAACTTTGTGTATTACATTTATTCACGATGAAATGTTAATCCAACGCGGGGGGTCATTTGTTCGTCTTCTAGTTTTTGACGGTAGATCCGCAGGTGTTTCAGAGTCTTGAGATCCGATCGCATCCATCTTGAGGAGTCGGTATTGATTACGCGCTTTTGGGTTACTTATAGAAGACAAAGGGATGTTTAATTCTGAGAGAGTATTTAAAAAATGTGTCCATCCGGGAGGTTCAGAACCCTCTGATTTTTTCTTTTTAAAAGGAAACAAGAGTCGTTTGAATAGATCGATCATGTGAGACCCTTTTACAACGTTGCCCCGGTACACAAATTCCCCTTTTGTATTCCAAACATCGTGACGGTCGGATAATTTCTTTAAGACGTATTCGGCGTTCTTGCGATCTCGCGGTGGGAGGCTCTGCAACACGTCGTCGATGATGCTATCGGACGTCCGTACGTCCGTCCCAGAATCTGCCTCTGCCTCCGTCTTTGTCAGATTCTCTGTCAGATTCTCTGTCTGATCCTGCTTCACAAAGGTCAGATATCTTTGCAGTAACGCGTTATATTTTTTAATTTTTTCATGAGAGCTCAGCCCCTGCTCGTTTAAGATGGCTCTCATCCTAGCATCCAAATCGTCCTCCGCGACATCTCTGATGGACTGGGAGGGCCGCGTCAGGCGGTTGAGTTGATGAGGGGTGACGAGAAACATTTTTTGGGCCTTTTTCAAAGTCATTTTCGTATCAATCCTCCGACGAGGTTCCCGATCAAAGGTACCACCGCTGAGAGGAGAGGTAAAAGAAATCCGCCCGTCTGCTTCTTTAGAACCTGTTGCTTCCTCTTTAAACTGGTTCTTTTATCAGCCAACAGTTTGATAATTTTTTTCTGTCTCTTCAGTTTTTTAAATTGAGAAGGAGTCAGGGGGACGTTTCCTTTTAGAAGATTTAAAGAAATCTCACACAGTGTCTGGATAAAATCCGGGGAGCTGTGAATAAGAATGTCTCTACGTTTCTTGGGTGTGGCACGGTACAGGGCCTTCAGCAGGGGTGCGTTTCTTTTTATACGCGCTGACATGATGATCTACGTCGACGCTCTGGGGATGTAAACGGCCGCTTGCTGGTGAGGAAGTACACCCGTTCTCAGTCTGTACGGATCTGGGCAGACGGGGGTGAGATCCACTATTAAATACCCGTGAGGGTCTTTTGTGGCGTCTTCAAAACTCTCCAAGAAAAATGTCTTTTGTGATGGAAAAATCTGATGAGCCAATATATTCATTTGTAGTTTATCCCGTGGGTTTTTAAACATGACCAAATAATTGCTGTTCAAACTGATGGTGCGACTGTGTTTACCCTGGTGAAACACGTTTTGAGTCAACATCATAACACTCATGTTTCTGTGGTGGCGATACTGTGTAAAAATCTTTACCACTTCAGGATGGTCAGAGGCTTGAAAAATAACATCGTCCAAAATAATCAAATGCTTTTGATCAGGAGGAAACAGTGTTTCATCTTCAAAAGAATCAGGCAGACCTTTGACAAATTTAATGTTTTTAATCATCTTTTGCAGTTCAGCGTACATAGGTTGAAAAGAGGTATAAATCCACACGATATTGTCAGGTACAACATTTATTACACGGTCACAGTTTTCCAATACATTTTTTACAAAATAGGTCTTTCCACACCCGCTCGGACCCGCGATTAAACAAGAAAAAGGAAAGATAAACCTAGGATCAAATTCAATTTCCTGCATTTCTAATACCCGAAAGGCAGAGTTGTTCCGTCAGCAAAGAGTCGTCTTTTGTCATACACCACCCTAAATTTTTTATCAAATGACACATTTCTCAATGCGAAACCCTTTTTATCACGTCTGATGCTGTGTTGACGGATCTCGATCGTGTTTCCCTCTTGTTTATTACTCAGGTAACCCTCCACCAGCTCTCTGACACTGTCAAAGCTCACACGCTCACAAAATTCCCGGGTCTGAGTGATACCTTTCACACGCATGACGACTTTCTTTTTATTTCGTGTTTGGTACGCGTAACTCTTGGGACCCGCCGCTGCAAACTCTTGAATGCTGTCACCATCCAGTTCATCCGTCAGGTCACCTAAATAGTTACCCAGCTCTAGAGGTTTCTCACCCTCTTTGACCAGATAGATTAAACTATCTGTGTCGATGTAAAACACTCTGTCTTGTAGTTTTTCCAGATAACTGTACAGCTTCAGTCGTGCGTGTGCTGTGGTGAATGCTGCAATAAAAACATTACTCTGTTTACCTGGGGGTTGAACGTACCTGTCGGTGTATTTCCACCTGATGAGAGCTCTGTTGCTGTGGAGAACGGAAAAGTATTCGACTTTGTATTTACCTGAAAACATGTAACTAAAGAATTCTTTAGGATCTGAGACAATGGTGGTTTTAAACAAATTATCTCTCTGTGCAAACTTTCCCCACAAACTGTTGAGACACAATTTAGCAACCTGTCTTTTCACAGGATTGGTCTCGATTTTGCCAGCATCTAAAAGAATGCCCTGATGCTCCTGATAGTCCCTGATGTATTTTTCCCTGCTCTCTCGGTCCGTCGCCTCAGCGGGGTAACCCGAGGCTTCCTGCTTTCCTTTCAAAAAGGTGTGTATGTAGTCGGTAAACACAGTGTCGCTGCTCTTGTCAAAGTGCCAGACTTCTGTAATTTTACCCACCCTGTACCCCACATCCAGAGCTTTGATGAATTCAACGGTGACCCAGACCCCCGTCAGAGCTCTGCCCTCATCGTCGTGTTCGCAGGGGCCACCCTCATTGTTAGTTTCGGCACAGGTGCGACACAGTGTAAAGAGTAATTTACCTCCCTCACTTTTGTGCGGTAACACGGGGAATAAAAGACCTCGAGGAGGATACACAGTGGCTCTGATGAAGCCGTAGTAGCTGCGTGGGTCCTCGAAATCTTTGTAGATGATCACGGGGTGACCAAAGGGGTAAGAGCAAGTACTGTTGACAAACGGGTACAGTGAGGTGACATCAACATAGTGGATGGTTTCATCGGGCGCTGCCGTGTGTCGCAGTTTTAAAGCGCTCGTTCTACCTCCGAAAAGTGCTTTTCGGGGGTTGAGAGGCTCAGGAGCGTTAAAGCAACGGAGAAATTCTTTAACCTCCGTGCATGTTGTTTTCATCTGGTTCCACGTGTGTTCTCTCATGACTACAACACGAACCCCATGTGTGGTCTGTAGCTCACTCACCCTCTTCTCACTTTTGTAGTGCAGTTCACCAAAGGTGACGCCTCTCATATCGCACTGTACTGTGGGATCAAAGCAACTGGGACAGCCGTGGTAAAAACATCCATGAAATTCCCAGACATGTTTTACACCGTCAATCTCAGCATATCCGTCTACGAAAAATGCACCAATCTGTTTTTCACCCATGTTTAGAGCATGCTGTATAAAGATTTTTTCTTTGTGCATCAACCATTCTAACCATTGAACCGATGCGCTAGAGAATCTTTTGCTCTGATTCAAATAGTTGTGCGGGCAGGGGATAGCCAGAGTGTTAGGAGTCAGATAATTGGTGCGAAACACCTTCATACAGGCTCCGGCTATGGCGATAGAACCAAAAGGGTCTACCCCCGTCTCACCTAGGAACTGATCTCTAAATTTAAGACTGCCCTGGGTGAGAATGTCAACATCATTTTTGCAGTACAGCGAGGCCTCCTTTTTGAAGTCAAAGGTACCGCGGCTGACCTCGTTGTACCATGGGTCAAATTCTTCCCGTTCGCGCACCGTCATGCGATCTACGTCGTAGTCGGACGGAACGGGATAGGACCCCACGTAATTGAGGTGAATTTCTGAGCTAAATTTGTGTGGGAAATACCCCTTGGTCTTGTCAGTGAATCCTAAGGCTTTGGGCATAGCGCTGAGACGCATGGGGAGAAATGACAGGGAATCTATGAATTTGAGACCATAATGGGATTCCTCAAAACTGAGGATTTTACTCCCGTTCATCAGAATCTGTTGTGGCGTCACATCCAGTTCCAACATACCTTTTAACACCAGATAACTGTCAAACCCCTTGGCATTATGGGCTATAAAGATGTTCTGTTTGTATCGTGGCTTCCTGAAATGCAAAATAAACATTTTAGCACAGTCAAGACCATAAAACGCCTTCTCTTCACCTTTGGATGTTTTTGTATGCACTAAAAAAGGAACATGCTCTCCATTTTGACCCACAAATGTTTCAAAATCATAAAAAACCAAATCAGGATGTGAGATGTCTGGTTGGAGGGTAGGAATGTAACAACTATGATCGACTTTAGAGTCGCTCTGCAGTTTTTCACCACAGATTTTACATTTTTTCACCGCACAGCGATGCTTTGCATCGTCTAACGACAAATTGACACTGTAGTATAGTTCGCATCGTGCGCATTTTTTGATTTGGTCGCAGAGGCTGGACTTTCTGCTTGAACCGACCAATTTGTGTCTGGTGAAACAAGAGGGTGAGCGACACGTTCTGTTACAGTCAGAGCAAACCACTGTGTTGAACCCTTCTGTGGGGCAGGCAGGATCGTTGCACACTGCGCAGTAACCTTTACAAAAGTGGGTATAGGGATGCTTAAAAGTCTTGTAACAATAATTACAGACTGACGACCCCAGGAAGGCTTTGAGATTTTTTATCCCATAATAGTGATTTTGTAGTAAAAAGAGAAACAACTGATTGGAACGATCAGAGAATTTTGTCTCATAATGTGAGAGGGGTTTACTGTGGCATGTTCTGTAAAACACAACAATTTTACGCCCCAGAATATTTTCAAATTTACCAATGTCACTGAAAGTGACGGGGGTCTCATCATTTAAACCAGCCTGATGCTGCAACTTCCTCGCAATATCAAGGCATTCTCTTTCAGTAAGTTTCGGGTAGATAACGTGAGCTAGACTGATGGCGAAGCAAAGCTGGTTGTCTCTGTTGTCTACGATAAATAAGTGACGTCTTTTTTTGTCAATGATTTCACAGTCTAGAGTTTTCTCCATCTTACGTTTGGCACCTCCTCCTGGGTTCTGCACCACGTGAAGGATGAATTCTATATTCTCATCCGATGAAATGATACCGTTTGACTGCACAATCCGATCTAGCATTCCATTAAAAGCCGGTAGAATATTTTCACCTTGTTCATCCACAGCAACTGTAACATGATTGTGTACGTTTTCACCCACCACCTCCAACTGTATTAAATCATTGCGACTACTATGTCGTCTGGCAACATCCACCAATTCGCTGATAACCCCTGTTACATCTCGATAGAATGTTGCAATGTCAGGCACATTTCCCCGAGTGGGAATGTTAAAGGAGCGTCTTGTTCTCCATGTGATAAAATCATTAAAAAACCTCTCACCCCGCTCAGGAGAGAGATCGGATGGATTTTCTCCTAGCCCTCCTCCCCCTTGCTGAGGAGAAAGATGGGCTGAGGGTCTGCTCTCTGACCCCCCTTCTCCTGGCCTCTCATCCTGTTCAGGAGGGGGGTTAGGAAGAGCCGATTGTGTCTCGGCTGAATCCGTCTCTGATCTGATTGTTACCGCGTGTAAGACATGATCACTTTGCGTGTGGAGAGCTGATGAAGGAGAATGATTTTCAAACTCTACTGCATTAACTGCATTAAGGTTTTCGAGGGCATCATTTATGAGTTGTAAGGTGTCAAGTTCTAGGACGTTTTCATTTTGCTCTGTAAAATGTAAATTTATTGGAATGGAGATTGGAATTTCACTTAATTGATCAACAGCTATTTGTAAAGCATTCGGTACTTGATTAAAATATTCAACATTGAAATCCTCATCACTTAATTGATCAACAGCTATTTGTAAAACAATCGGTACTTGATTAAAATATTCAACATTGAAATCCTCATCCATATCTTAAACAAAAGACAGAAAAAGGAAAAAAAAAAAAATTACAGCTTTTTCAACACTGTTTTAGTACACCTTTGGTTACAATTGGAGGAAACAATATACCGTATGACATTATTGAAAATCTCCAGCACTACCTTGTCTTGGGGGTGTTGGGAATGAATGTAGCAGCCTGTATCCTCCTCCACCCTGTCAAAGAGCGGATCAGGAACGCTCTCGTGGTGCTCGTGCTGTTGTTGGGGATGATTGTATCCGGCTGTATCCCCCGTCCACCCTGTTGAAGGACGGTTCAGGAACGCTCTCGTTTAATCTCAACCCTGAATCTGTAATTAGATGAGAGATGAGTTATTATTTTTTTTTATATATTATTATTATTATTAGTCAAGAAGATATAGTATAAAATATACCATCAAACAATCTCCTGACAATGTTAGACTTGTGTCTCTGGTTCCTACGTCTCCTTATCGGCCTCGCAGGTTCGAAAGGATCTGGTGAAGGGAGTGGAGCTGCCGTGGTCCCGCTGTAAGTACAGGGGTCAGAGTGGTACACGCTTGCCGTATTCTACGTCTCCTCGCAGGGGCAGAAGGTTCACGGGAGAGTGGAGCTGCCGGGGGAGTCACAGTGCTCAGAGAGGCGCACGTTTGAAGGTTCTGTTTTGATGGTTCTGTTTAGACAGAGGGGAAAATCGTTAAAATACAAATCATCAAAACGGCACATATTTTGTATATACTTCTAATCACAGATAAATATATTACCTTGTACAGTCGACTTCGGTCCTCCTGGCTGTCTCACACGTCTTCTGGAGAGTTTGTTCGTCTGCTTACTTGAGTCAGTCCCATGTTGAAGTGCCGAGGGTCTGCTCTCAATCTCAATTTCACCAATTTCAGTTACACAGCAATTTGTCCCCTGCACGGGGGGTGGGGTTTCAGAACACAGCAATGCTTTTACTGCTTTTTCAGTTTCTTGGTTGTCTTCGGATACCAATCTTTCAGCCCTGGCTAACAGATCTGAAAAATGTATCATAAAAAGTTATATTTCAGCAATCTATGAACAACTGAGCTGTTCATAAAAAACAAAACAAAACAAAAAAAAAAAAAACTGTATGTAAAATACCAATGTCTGTTTGCGTGAGGGTTATTCCTTCAAACTCATCGGCGCTGACTTTAAAGATACAGAAAGTTACACTTAAAAATCTAGAATAAAAATAGAACAACTTTCAGGTTAAAAAGATCACGGATTGCTTACCAGGATAAATTGGCATATGGTGAACCTCTACTGTAACTTCTAAAACACAGTTATTCGTAAATAGTAGTTAATCATTAATAGTTCATTCATTAATAGTTTTCTAAAACTATTTAGAAAACTACAGAGAAAAAGTTTGGGAAGAATTTGAGGCTTACCGGTAGTCATCTTTGCAGCCATCTTTGTTTGTTACACGCGCTCGCAGACGGTGAAGCTTCCGATGAAGTTCTGGAGGACTGAGCTAATGACTGTGAGATGATCATGTATATATTCGCTTTACAATGCTTGGCGAGAAGGAAAAAAAAAAAAAAGTTGATTGGCGCCGAAAAGTCTGATATTGACGACTGCCCCGGTGGACCAACTGGTGGTGATGTAGCTCCCATGGGGATAAGTCCCTACACGGGAACTCTACCAAACAACAGGTTCAGGCGATATAACTCATGTTAAGAATGTTTTTCTCCAGGAGGGCCTCCAGGTCTCCAGGGGATTTAAGCTTCTTCAGTTACACACCTCGGACACCGGAAGACAACGTAGGCCCCTAAATTTCTTACTTGAGGCCACCAACTCTTTTCTCTTTTCTTCTGAACCACAGTGTTAGGGTTCTAACAGTCTAACTTTCTCCAATAGTTTTCTCTTCTCTAGTTTTCACAAATGTTTCACAAAATGTTTGTTCTGTGGAAGGTTTCTGTTCTGTGTTGTTTCTTTCTTCACAGCCTTCTTCAGTCACACACACCATTCCCGGTTTGATCAGTTTCAACACACCCCAGTCATTGGAAGACATCGTAGCCGACAACATAGGCCCCTCAGTGGAAGATTCTTCCCGCTGATAGAGAATCAACTCCCCCGTCTTGTAACGGAACACATACCCAAAACTCCCTGTTTGACTATAAGGCTCCAAAGACCATTCTTGCTGCAAAGGCTCAGAAGGTGACGCCTGAGAACGCTGTACAAACACCGTGGATTTTTCAACTACTTTTCCACACAATTCTCTTATAACGGTCACAGCCGTCTCACCAATCACGGATGTAGAACTACTCATGTTGTCCCACAGATGGCTTATGCCAGGACTATGGCCAAACTGATTTGTAACTGTTTTGTAACTCCCGCCCTTCCTTATTAAAACAGGCTGGGCAGGAGAATGGCGGGAGGCAGGGCGGGAGAAAGGGAGGTGGAGGGGGGGGAAGAACAGATGATTGGGAGGGTGGTTCAGGGAAAGGTCAAACCTGTCACTTTGACAAGAAGTGGTCCTTTCTTCTCTCGGACGTTTTTGACGTCTGTGTGTGGAAAAACATCACTTTTGTCGGAGACGAGACAAATTTATCTTCAAAACACCCGAGGTGAATGCAAACATGATCACTGAAAACTCATGCTACGCTCACCTTAGACGTTTCTGAAGTTTTCTCGTGGGAAACCATCACATTTGGTAAGGAGATACATTTATTTCAAACACAGATGTAAAGAAAATATGATCACCTGAAAACTCATGCGCGTCACATTATGACGTTTGGACGTTGTTCTCGGAGGGAAACCATCAATTTTGGTCAGGAGATACATTTATTTCAAAACAGAGGGAATGCAACATGATCAACCTGAAAACATGCTGCGCTCACTTATGACGTTTCTGACGTTTTCTCGTGGGGAACCATCACTTTTGGTCAGGAGATACAAGTTTCTCAAAACAGAGGTAAATGCAACATGATCACCTGAAAACTCATGCTGCGCTCACATTATGACGTTTCTGACGTTTGCTCGTGTGGAAACCATCACTTTTGGTCAGGAGATACAAGTTTCTCAAAACAGAGGTAAATGCAACATGATCACCTGAAAACTCATGCTGCGCTCACATTATGACGTTTCTGACGTGTTCTCGAGGGGAAACCATCACTTTTGGTCAGGAGATACAGTTATTTCAAAACAGAGGTGAATGCAACACGATCACCTGAAAACTCATGTTGCGCTCACATTATGACGTTTTGACGTCTGCTCGTGGGAAACCATCACTTTTGTTCAGGAGACACATTTATTTCAAAACAGAGGTGAATGCAACATGATCACCTGAAAACTCATGCTGCGCTCACATTATGACGTTTCTCACGTGTTCTCGAGGGGAAACCATCACTTTTGGTCAGGAGATACAGTTATTTCAAAACAGAGGTGAATGCTACACGATCACCTGAAAACTCATGCTGCGCACACATTATGACGTTTTTGACGTCTGCTCGTGTGGAAACCATCACTTTTGTTCAGGAGACACATTTATTTCAAAACAGAGGTGAATGCAACATGATCACCTGAAAACTCATGCTGCGTCACATTATGACGTTTCTGACGTTCTCGTGGGAAAACCATCACTTTTGGTCAGGAGATACAAGTTTCTCAAAACAGAGGTGAATGCTACACGATCACCTGAAAACTCATGCTGCGCACACATTATGACGTTTTTGACGTCTGCTCGTGTGGAAACCATCACTTTTCAGGAGACACATTATTTCAAAACAGAGGTGAATGCACATGATCACCTGAAAACTCATGCTGCGCTAACATTATGACGTTTCTGACGTTTTCTCGTGGGAAAACCATCACTTTTGGTCAGGAGATACAAGTTTCTCAAAACAGAGGTGAATGCTACACGATCACCTGAAAACTCATGCTGCGCTCACATTATGACGTTTTTGACGTCTGCTCGTGTGGAAACCATCACTTTTGTTCAGGAGACACATTTATTTCAAAACAGAGGTGAATGCAACATGATCACCTGAAAACTCATGCTGCGCCACATTATGACGTTTTACGTGTCTCGAGGGGAAACCATCACTTTTGGTCAGGAGATACAGTTATTTCAAAACAGAGGTGAATGCTACACGATCACCTGAAAACTCATGCTGCGCTCACATTATGACGTTTTTGACGTCTGCTCGTGTGGAAACCATCACTTTTGTTCAGGAGAAGTTTTTCAAAACAGAGGTGAATGCAACATGATCACCTGAAAACTCATGCTGCGCTCACATTATGACGTTTCTGACGTTTTCTCGTGGGAAAACCATCACTTTTGAAATAAACTTGTGTCTCCTGACAAAAGTGATGGTTTCCCCACGAGAAAACGTCAAAAACGTCATAATGTGACCGCAGCATGAGTTTTCAGATGATCATGTTGCATTCACACCTCTGTTTTGAAAATAAATGTATTCTCCTGACCAAAAGTGATGGTTTCCCCACGAGCAGACGTCAAAACGTCATAATGTGACCGCAGGCATGAGTTTTCAGGATGATCATGATTGCATTCAGCCTCTGTTTTGAGAATAAATGTGTCTCCTGACCAAAAGTGATGGTTTCCCCCACGAGCAGACGGTCAAAAACGTCATAATGTGACGAGCAGCATGAGTTTTCAGATGATTCATGTTGCATTCACTCTGTTTTGAAATAAATGTATCTCCTGACCAAAAGTGATGGTTTCCCCACGAGAAAACGTCAAAAACGTCATAATGTGGGCGCAGCATGAGTTTCAGGTGATCATGTTGCATTTACCTCTGTTTTGAGAATAACTTGTGTCTCCTGACCAAAAGTGATGGTTTCCCCATCTGAAAACTCATGCTGCGCTCACATTATGACGTTTTTGACGTGTTCTCGAGGGGAAACCATCACTTTTGGTCAGGAGATACAGTTATTCAAAACAGAGGTAATGCAACATGATCACCTGAAAACTCATGCTGCGCTCACATTATG